>NW_008626592.1:630-6332 GCF_000691845.1 Merops nubicus | reverse complement strand
CTCTCCCCAGGGCTCAGCTGAGGTGGGACGAGCTCGGCCGCGGTGGTGCCGGCTGGGGGGAGCCCCATCCGTGGGGAGCAGGCACTGACTGATGAGCTCTTCCTTCTGCTTGCAGTCAGGGGGTAAAAGCAGTGCTGCTCTCCACTTCTCCCGAGCTGTCTGCCGCAGAGCTGAGAGGTGGTGAGTGTTGGCTGTGGTGTGGCAGAACAGAGTGGATAAAAAGTGATCAGGATGACGCTGAGAGATCAGCGGGGAGGGAGCAACCAGACAGAGCTGGGTGGAGCTTGAGTCAAGCCTCTTGTCTTTGGAGGGGGGGATTCTGCAGTGCAGTCAGCAGCAAGCCAGGCTCTCTTCCCTGCCCTGATGGGGTTATCTGAGCTAAGAACCTCAGGAGGAACAGGCAGGTTCATGGTGGGGTGCAGCCACGGGCTCAGCTGCTTTGCTGTGTGAGGTTTGTTGGCTGGCACAGGTGGGAGCTGGGCCAAGGGCAGGTGTGAGGTCCAGGGAAGCTTCAGGATGTCACTGCTCACACCCACCTTCTGCCACTTCTCTGCTGGAGGTGAAACCTCCCCTGGCAAGGTCTGCAGGGGAAAGGAGAGAACTCTTCCCTGCTCATTACATAAATCCCTCCATGCAGAGCCTCTCGTGTTGGCCTGAACCTGCCCCATCAGCAGTTCTGAGCTGCTGGGGCTTCTCTACAGGAGATGCTGATGTGCAGGAAGGTGTTTTGGGGATGAACTCTGCTGTGAGGATCACTGTGCTGACTACATCCACCAAAACTCTCCACGCTCAGTGGTTTCTTGTCAAAAGCAAGTCAGAAAGGGGGCTGTGCACTGGGTGGGAGGCAAGGAACAGCTCTGCTCCCTCCACAGAAACATCCCCATTTACCTGCAGAAAAGGACCACAAACTGCTCCTGGTGTCCAGCAGTGCCTGGGGAGGAGCTGCAGGCCTCCAGA
The DNA here is from genome assembly GCF_000691845.1 of Merops nubicus. Lineage (NCBI taxonomy): Eukaryota > Metazoa > Chordata > Aves > Coraciiformes > Meropidae > Merops > Merops nubicus. The sequence continues at coordinate 5,375 of NW_008626592.1, read as the reverse complement.
GCAGCTGCCAAAACCAGTGGCACCTTTTACCCACCACAGGTTCCTCCTGGGGAAGCCAAGTGTGTCCATGGTGCTGTGAGGGGGGAGAGGGGACTCCAGCAAGGCTGGGCAGGGGAGGGTGGTGCTCCAGCAAATCAATTGTGCTTTCAGAGCTAGAAAATTACAGACACTAAGCTTTTTTTTCTGCTTTCAGAGCTAGAAAATTACAGACACTAAGCTTTTTTTTTTTTCCCTTTTTCCTAGTGTGGTTCCTTTAGTACAAGCAGGGGAAGCAGATCCAAACGTGGCCAAATATTTAAACAGGTAAAGAAAAAACCCCAAACCCTTCCTCTGTACTACTGGTGCTGTTGTTCCCTTAACTTTGGGATAAAACCACGGGGTTCTACCTCTCAAGAACCCTCCTAGAACGAGCTCTTTGGAGTTCCAGCAGGCCTGCTGTGCTTGCTGGTGGTGCTGCCTGGCTGGAAGCTGTTCTGGAGCTGTTCTGTGGCCCCTCTTTGCCTTCCTCTGCCCCTGCTCTGCTGGCTGTGGACACACCTGATGGCTGCAGGGGTGTCACTGTTTGTCCCTTGGTTCCCAGGCTCAGTGACTACCTCTTTGTTCTGGCACGTTACGCTGCCATGAGGGAGGGGAAGGAGGAGAAGATCTACATCAAGCCTGAAGAGTAGCTGGGGGCTGGACTCTTTGTTTCCTTGATTATGGGAAGCTAAATCCAGCAGATTGCTTTCCCCCATCAAGGAAGGGAATGAGAACAAGCCTGGACTGGAAATGGGAGCTGCCAAGAACTTCCAGCTCAACTAACTAGGGCCTTGTTCCTAAATCCTGGAGGAATGGAGCTGTTCTGCCCACCAGGCCCTGCCCAGATACCTGCACAGGGATGGCAGCAGAGTTCCCCTTTGCCCTGGGTTGGAGTTGAGGCAGGAGGCTTCAAAGAACTTCAGAGGAGTGATCTCCAGTGATGTCTTCACTTCCCTGAGCAGTGGCTGGCGCTGTGGAGAGGCTCTGACAGGACTCAGAGGGAAGGGGAGAGAACCATCAGCTCCTCTCTGGAAGTGACAGTGCTGGGACAGAACAGTAGCTGTGTAGATTCAGGGACTCTGGCCACAGGCTTGGAAATAATAAATGTGATTTACTTGTACCAAAGGGCCTGTAACTGTCACACTTCAGTGCTGAGCCCAGGGTGCTTTTCTTCCTTGGGCTGCTCTCCATCCATCAGCCCTGGCTGGAGCTGAGCTGTGTGGATTTCCAGGAGCACACCAGGAATCCTGTGGCTCTGGCAGCCTCTCGTTATGCACGTGAAGAATGTCTCTGTGCTGAAAGTCCTCTGCCAGGGTGGGAGGGAGGAAGGGCTGAGTCCTACCAGTCACAGTGCTTCTGCTTAGGCCTCGGGGGTGAACTCTGCATGGAGCTGCCCCTGGGAGAGCACAGACCCCTCCAGGCTTGGTCACAGCATCCCCTCTGGAAGGAGAAGAGCCCTCGAGCCCTCGTGTAGTTGGAGCATCTGTCTGCTGGGGGCTGTTTGGGGTAGCAGGTGAAGGGGTGGTGATGAGCAGCAGGGGCCCAGCACCTCAGCTGACAGCTGGAGTTGGAACTAACCTGGTCTTGGACACATCCAGTGATGATGGAGCAGCCAAAGCTTCCCTTGGAAGACTTGGCCAGGGTCTCACCACCCTCATGGGGAAGAACTTCCTCATTTCTAATCTCAATCTCTTCCAGTTTGAGGCCATTACCCCTTGTCCTGTCACAAACCTTTGTAAAAAGTCCCTGCCTGTCTTCCTGACAGACCCCTGGAAGTCCTGAAGGGCCACCAGAAGCTCTCCCCAGCTGGAGCCTTCTCCTCTCAGCTGCCCCAGCCCAACTCTCTCCTGCTGGGCTCCCAGCAGAGGGGTTCCCCCCTCGGGGCATTGCTGGGGCTCCTCTGATCCCCCTCCACAGTCCTGCAGCTCCCTCTCTTCAATTCTTTAAGTAGAAACCACCTTCAACTCGCTTCCCAAAAGAGCCCCTGCCTCTGTGTTAACTTTTTAATCAGCGTGGGGGTCAGAGGGAAGAACACCCAGCACTAAGAGATGCCTCAGTCTCATTATTCACCCTTTTTTTAATTCTTTTTTGGAAACAGATATTTCACAGCTCTTGTTAATGCCCATTTTTTCAGAGAGTAATTTTCCAAGCCTTAGCCTGTAACACATCCCAGTGACAAATGCTCTTGGTTTGGACTCTCCCGTCGGCTGTGGTGTCACATCAGACATTCTCTCAGTGCCTGTTCCAGACAGGCCATCCAGTTTTATGATGGCTTTGTCTCAGTGATCACTACTGAACCTCAGGAATCTAGAGGCTTTTCAAGTTTAATTGAATAAAATTCTTTGCAATATAAATTCTTCATGAATGCTCTATAAATCAGCTCCTGGGTGGATTTATGGGATTCTTTTTTTTTGGTTAACCAGCTGGGAGGAAGAAATCTCACTCCTGTTTTGGGCCCAAAGCTCGTATTGTTTTGATTGCAAGTAGAAATAAATTGAGCTACTACACTTTAACATGATGTAGAGACTCAATTTATTAGGGTGCACTCAGCTTCCAGCTCCCCCCCCCTCTCCCTTCCTCCCCACAGATGCCTGTGTGATGGTTTCTGACGCAGAGGGGGGGCTGGGGTCACCCTGTTCCCATTCAGCCAGAGCTTCAATTGAGGAGTGAGCAGAGCTGGGGCTGAGCAGAGTCCCAGCCCGGGGGCTGCAGGAGCTCAGCAGAGCAGAGCTCAGCTCCACAGGGGCTGTGCTTGGCCCTTTGAGAGCTCACAGCATTTGTCCTTTGCTTCACCACCTCACTCAGCAGCACTTGGCTGTGTAAAAGGGACCTTTCTGCCCCCAATGCTGTCCTCAAGGTGCACAAGTAAGCTAGAAAAGGGACCTTTCTGCCCCAAATGCTGTCCCCAGGGTACACAAGGGAGCAGGAAAAGGACCTTTCTGCCCCAAATGCTGTCCCCAGGGTACACAAGGGAGCAGGAAAAGGACCTTTCTGCCCCAACTGCTCTCCCCAATGACCATTAAGTGGGTCCTCTAGCCCCAGTGCACCCCCCACACTGGGCTGGGAGCAGAGACCAGTGGCAGGGGGACGCCGGGGCTGCAGCAGGGCCCTGATGCAGCGAGTTCAGGGAAGAAGTTCTGGTGTCTGCTGCGGGCGAGGGAGCAGCACGCAGCAACCGGCCAGAGAGCCTCACCTCACAGGAAGGAAACACAGGCTTTCAAACATATAAAACTCCACTACTCTGGGTTAGCATTTGAGTTTCCATGTCCTTTGTCCCCACCCAGCAAATCCCACCACATGGCACAGGGATTCCAGTGCCTGCACCTCATTAATATAACGGGAGGGAGGCAGCTGCTTTGTCCGTGGCGAGCGTCTGCGGAGCCCAGCTACATTCCAGCCTGGCAGGGTTCCTTCTTTATCATCCCGTCGGCCCTGCCAGCACAGACATATGTTGCTAAGGGTCGTTTATTCTTGTTTGTAAAATGTATGGCTGCTCCCAGCTTCCACACTGTCAAAACTGGAAGAACTGGCCCCAAAATCTCTTGCTGCATGATTGGATCGGACGCCTGTACATCTGTTAACGCTGTAGGAGCTGTAAAATGAAATAAGTTTTGCTATAACTCAAGTGCCTCTCTTACAGCCACGATGTGTAAAGCAGCAGAGCCGGCTGCTGCTCTCGCAGGAGCCACACAAATGTGTGTTTTGCCAAGTCACACCTAAATTTATACAGGGCAGCGTTTCCTCTGCCGTGCAGAAGGACGAGGATGCGCGAGCCCTGACCTCCAGAGGCCGTGCTGGGCTCCCCCAGCAGGGGAGTTTTTGGGTACACAGCCCTGGCAGCGGTCCTGCACTCCTCCTCCACCTCCTCCTCTCAAGCTGGAGGACCAGAAGGGACCACATCTGCCACCAGGTCAGGTCCTCCGCAGTCACAGGCCCCAGAAATACCCATTTTGCTTGGAAATAGTCAAAGAAAAACACTCCTCACCCAAACAGCTCGTGCAACAGCAAGGTAACAAGCTAGAAAAAGGGGGGTGGGCAGTTGAGGCACCTCAGGGTAAGAGGCACCATCCCTGCATCAGATGGAGGCACATTTAGCCTCTTTGCATTGAGGTCCCTCAGCCTGGCAGAAGGTGCCCACGTCTGTGCCCTGTCCCCCAGGGTGTGCACAGGGAGGCAGAGGGACATCCCTGGTGCTCAAATCTCCCCGGGGGAGGGGGAAGCTGCACAGCATCAGTACCAAATAACCTGACCTTAGAAATAGCCCCAAAAGAACATTTCAGAAGAGCTAGTTGGGTACCACTCACCCAGGAGGTGGTGGTGCCAAGCTGGTGCCAGGTAGCTCTGACCTCTCCATCGGCAGTCAGGTCACTAATGTGCTGCTCCATGTTTCAGTAAAGGTGAGCAAACAAAAAGGAGCTGCAGGAATATCTTGTTCTGCTCAGGGACGTGGAGACCAGAGCTCAGCATATTCTCCTCCCTCTCCATCCAGACCTGCCACCAGCCCTGGCATGGACCACAGGCCAAGAGTTTGGGCAAAACAGTGGTGCTAGCATGAGGGAATACCAGCCTGTGGTGTGAGTTAGGGGCTTGGGACAGCCCATAGGAGCAGAAGAGAAGGATTTGGGGCTGCTGGTGGATGAAGCACTGGATATGAGCCAGCACCGTGTGCTCACAGCCCGCAAGCCCCCTCCAGCCTGGGCTGCCCCCCCAGCAGCGTGGGCAGCAGG
>NW_008626592.1:0-202 GCF_000691845.1 Merops nubicus | reverse complement strand
TCTCGGAGCCCCCTGTTCTAGCTGTAGATGTCCTTGTCCCTGCAGGAGGTTGCACTAGATGGCCTTGAAAGGTCCCTTCAACCCCAACCCGTCTGTGATTTGGAGAGGAGCAGCACGAAGAGCTCTCTGCCCTCAGGGCACCCTCGGGCCCGCGCTGTGGCAGTGGTGCCGTGTCCCCGGCCAGGGCCTGGCACCGCCCGTG
>NW_008626591.1:0-7726 GCF_000691845.1 Merops nubicus | reverse complement strand
ACGCCCCCGGACAAACCCACCAGCCAGCTCGGAGTCCAACTTCGCCTCAAACAACAAAGCCACCAAAATGGTTTTGTTGGGAGGAAAGTTTATAAGAAACCCGGCTTGCCAGATGCACGTTACTGGTCAGTTCCATCTGTTAGCTTCGCTTACAGACCCTAAAAAATCATATAGACCGTTGTGCTTTTAACTCCCCCCAATCCAATTAATAACGCGAGTCAAACTGCAAAGCGCTTATTAATTGCTCTCAAAGAAAATCTTTCAGGAAAGTTAATGAGGAACTTTCTGGTTTTCCAGCCAGCGCCATGAGCTAATGGTCAGAGCAGACAGGCTTTGGGTTGAGCTTTGTGCGTTGTTTAGTCCTGGTTTAAAGTTTATTTCTGCTCCTAAGCTGCGGAAAGGAGATTTTGTGTCTTTTCCCCCCATGAGTTCCGACAAAATCTGACTGGGCTGCTGGAAGGGGTTGTTGGAATGTGCGGGAGGGGGAAAGAAGAAAAGCAAAGCTCCCTCTCTGGGATCGTTTGGGTTCCTCTGGTAGTTCACTGAAGAGGGCGAAGTGGCTGGTGCTGCTGCAGGGACGGGAGCTCGCACAGTCTGGCTGCTCCTTGAGGCTCCCTGGATTCAGCACTCTCACCTCGGTTTTGATTTACAAAAGTTTCCCAGCATATAACAGCCTGAAATTACAAAATTTCTTTTCATTTTTCCTTCCTGCCTTTAGCTCTTGCATTGTGCTGGTTGCCCAATAATTATTTCCCAGTTAAGGACCTTCTCCCCTGGTGAGAGTCACCAAAACTTTTTTTTTTTTTGTTGGACCTAAACTTCTGATGACTTTTCCTGGAGTTTCCTGTGTCTGAATGAGACCAGAGAGCAGTTCATAACAAGCAGCTGGACATTCTTGGAGCTAGGTCCATCCTCTGCCAGGGACCCCAAAAGAAATCCCCCTTCAGCAGCCAGCAAAGGCTTTTTACTTAATGCTCTTTTCCATTCCCTTTGTCCTCTGCAAGCGCCTGAAGTTTGGGAGCTGTTAGCTTTGGGGACACTTAGCTGACCGAAACCAAAATCGGCCCTAGGGTCGCTTTTGAGCACCACTGGGTCCTGCCCATTGTTTGTAAATCTATTGTTGTGCATCCTTTGTTTTCTCCTCCCCCACCCCCAGGCAAATATTTTTCTCCTTCTCCTGTTCCGCTGAGGTCCTTCCTCTAATCTGGCAGAGGGGACTAACCTGAATTTGGGTGTCCTCTGTGCTGAGCATCAGCACCCCATCTCCCTGCCTTGAACTTCACAGGCAGGTGAAACTGTGGGAGTGGCCCAGAACTCTGTGGGCTGGGGGAAGTGAGTTGCTAACACCACCTCACTTGCACACACAGACTACCCACCTTCATTTTCAGACAAACCTGTGTGTGCCTGCTTTCCACTCATCCAGAGAAACTACCCCTTTTTGGTAAATAAATAAATAAACTAACCCTATACACTCTCAGGGGGAAGCAAAAGGAGACCACAGTGAGAAATTTTGGAATTTTTTTCCCTCTTGTTTCCTGTTAAGTGTCATCATTTTGAGAGTACAAGTTACATTATATTGCTTTTTCTCTTCCAAAGAGGAAAAAAGATTTGGCATCCGAGTTCATAGGCTGTAGCTGTGAGGAATTTTGGCAGAGGATTTCTTCAATCTCCAAGACCAGAGATGTCCTGCAAAGACTTGCTCATTCTCCTTCCCTCTGAACATAGCTAACCTCACTGATGCCCACCACCATGTTTCCTCCTCCTTGCAAATTTGTATTCTGCCTCACCACAACAGCCGAAAGGCAACATGATGGGACAGAGAAAATGCATTTGCAAGCAATTAAAATGCTGTGAATATATTAGTTGAAAATTAAAGGGGATAACGGGTGTCTCCAGTCATTTCTTTGATTGCAACAAGACTTCCTGCTTGCTGAGGCTTTTGGGAAGACTCAAGGGCAGCTGTATTTCAACCCAGGTGCCTAGAATCACTTGGAATAAATGCAAAGGCACAAGGGAGATGGCTTCAAAGGTGTCAATATTGTTCAATATTGCCTTGCAAAAAAAAACCCAGATCAATGTTCTCTTGGTGTGAGTGCCATTCATACCACCTTGTGCAAGGACCAGGAGGACAGAGTTTGTGGCCCCTGCATTGCAGTGTGACTTCCAAGACATTCAGTAAGGGTGGTCCATTGATTGCCTGTCAGTGAGAGACTCTTTCTCTCCTTTTTCTGGCTCACGTCCCCCTGTCCTCATCTTCCTTAATGTCTCTCTTCCCTGCTGGCTGCTGCCTACTTCTTGCCAAACAGAGCCATGAGACCCATAGTCCTTCTCCCTGCCCTATTATTTCTTGTGATAAGATTCTTGGTGATGTGACTTGCTTGCTTTTTCCTTCAAGCACCTTGTCCCACAACCACAGGTTTGCTTCTTGTGAGGAGCTGCTCCTCATATTTATCCTCTCCACCCAACTGATCTCGCAGCCATCTCATTTCTCCCTCTCTTGACTGTTTCCCCACAGCTTCTGAGCTGCTGAGTGCCCCATCCCATCTGTCTTTGCTCTTCAGCCAGACCCCAAGAAAACAGCTTCTCTTGGCTTAGACATGTAGAGGCATGGAGATCCTGCCTAGGGCCCTTTCTTACATGGCTCCTAGGGCTGTACCTGCTTCATGGAGGACTCTCCACCTGGTCCTCCTTGACAATAGCCTCTGGTGTATCTTGGTCTTTCACACACTCCTGCTTTAAGGCATCTATTTCATTGCCACTGTTGTGTTTTCAAGCTGTCTACCCGCCTTTTCTCTCTCCTTTAGGCACCTGAATCAAGAAAAACAGGCTGCCTCCACTCTTCCCCTTTTGGGATTTCCTCCCTTTCAATCTTCAGACAACATTGCGGTTTTGCCAGTGCCTTTTACTGCCATGTTCCTAATTTCTTTCAGCATCTCTACCGCATCCCTTAGGGGGGTAACATGACAACTGTCTGTGGCAGCTGTCCTCTCTCCAGCTCTGCAAACACTGAGACAATGAAAAACCTCCCTCCCTCCTTCCAGCTTTTTCTTGAAAGCAAAAGCTACTTCTGTCAATTGCTCCTGCCATCTCTTAGAGGCCATTTCTATTCTTCATTGACCTCTTCTGTACTTGAAGAATGTCCTGTTACTTTATATATCTTGCTCTCTTGTGCAGTTCTTTCATACCTCAGCTTGGCTCCTCTCACATATCTTACACTTACTTCCTTTCATTAGTTAATCCTCCCAGACCTCTTTTCTCTTTACCTGACCTATCTCACTCATGTAGGTCACCTTTTTTACACTTAAATCTTTTTCTGATTCTGTGCCTACCTGAAGGTATTTACTGCTCTGGGCAACAGAATCACAATAATTTTGGAAAGTCCTTTAATAGTGTCTTTTTTCCTGTCTATCTAATGATTTGTCAAATTTCTCATATTCTGTGTGTTTTGCAGTTCTGAGAAGAGACGTTTGGTTATAATCACAGACCTAAGTAGAGACTAATTACCTTTCTGTGTGAAAGCCTTGCCTTCCTTCTCATCAGTAGTGTGTCAGTCAGTTCCTCTTTGCTTGTAAGTGATGGAAGCTTTTAAGTTTTGGGAAAGGAAGCAGTCACAAGTATCTCAGCAATGTTTTGTACTCTCAAGTTTCTATCAAGGAATAAGCCAAAAATTCTCACTTAAAGAATCTACCTCCATGATAACATTTTTTCTTTTCAAATTGTGATCATGGATTCTCTTGCTCTGGCCATACTTCCTAGCTTCTTCACCTAGGATTTTCCTTACAATATTGCTGCTCTAAGTTATTTCCACTATTAATGCCTCACAGGGAAACTGTTAAAAGGAAACACAGATAAAACCAATTTTGTTAGTGAAATGGGATGAAGTAAGCAACAGAGCAGTAGAGCAGAAACAAACCTGGTTCTAGAAAACCACATGATGATGAAAAATCTCAAAACTGTGACTAGAAAATTAACAGGAATCCTGGTTCAAATTCTTGTTCCACTTCTTGTGATTATGGACATTTGAAGCTAGTCCTTCTAGACCTAACAATGTGTGGAAAAGCTTGGATTTCTACAGGGACATTCCTCAGGGCCAGAATGGAACAGTGGAAAAATATAGTGTTAGGAGGACTATTCTCTGGCATGCCCACTTGGCTCTGTAAACTGTCATGTCCACACTTTCCTGAAAATAGTCTGGTTTCAACAAAATTTGTAAGACATTTTCACTGACTTTTTTAAAAAACAACTAGCTCCTAAAGAAAAGTTATGAAACCTGCTTCTATAGAAAGCACTATAGGAAGCTGTATGGGACGTTCCTGCTCACTGATGTAGCATAATATCCATACTCAACCAAAGAGACAGGAAAAATCCTTATGCCACAGGGATTTTGTATCAGGCCATCAAAGTGCAGTGGGAAATGTCATCACAACCATCTATTTTGCTGCTCAGGAGAAAATACTGGTGATGAAACTGGGAATCCCACAGTTAACTACTACATCTTATTAAAAGGTTTTTTTGTTTTTCCTTTTTCTCTTGCCCATCTTAGCCCACAGGGCAATTTTAAACCAAACTCTCCACATGTAACCAGCTAAACTAGGACTTTAGAGATTCTCCCCATCATGAACTGGCTAAGATGACATTATCCACATTATTTTCTGGGTGCCTTTCAATATATGAGGCAAAATCTTATCATTAAACTTCTCTCTAGTAGTGGAGAATGAAAACATCTGTAGACTGTGATGTATTAAAGATGTACCTTATATTAGAATCATCCATAATTAATGCAGACATTCCAATAAATAATACAGTGTCAGGTTCTTTGGATTATTGAGTGAACTCCACTATGCTCATGTACTTATGCACTGGCAGTAATAGTGAGCAAGTTTCCTTACCTAATTAAACACTGTGCTCTACTCTATGTTTAAATAGCATTAAGGTTGTGTCACAAACTTAAAAGACTAAATTCAAAGGTGAAGTTGACATCTTTGTCATGAACTGAGGTTCATGAGTCATGTATTGATGGTTTCTTCCATTTTTTTCCCCACCTGCATGTCTGCATGGATATACAGTTTCATGGATTTTTTTTTTTTTTTTTTTTTTTTTTACTCCTTACACTTGATTTGTAGCCTTAGCACTTCAAAATTAGGTGTAATAGTATGAATATTTTAAAGAGATTCTTTCCTCAAGAGTCTGGAATTGCTCTGAATATCTCAAATAAATCTGTATTTAGGTTAAGTAATATATAATTTTCACTGAACACATATATTTGTTAACATATTTAAAATGGGACTTGTATTGACCCAAGAATCCTGGGTAGGTATGAAGAAACCACTATATCTTTTTTATTGGTTCAGTATTCAGGCATTTGCTATTAATATGTATAAGATGTATCCCCAAAACTGAAGCCAGCTACTTCAGAGACATAAGATCCCACCAAGGGAATAGGTATTTATGCTCTAAAAACATATTTTAATTTCCCAGTTGATCATAATAGCTCATGCATAAAATCAAGAGATTTTGGGATTTCTGCTACCTTAAAATTAGGCATTAAAATTCTTTTGGCAGAAGTTTTTTTTTTTTTTTTTTCCTTCTTTCTTTCTAGAGATAAGATCTTTTCTGTAGGATCTGATTCTGGGATGATGTCTCTAATAGAGGAGACATCATTTACAACCTGACAATAGCTACTAGAGGACTGATAATGAATGTGCTGATAGAACAAACTCACTGTGAGCTCCATTCTGCAACCATGACTCATGTCAGTACTCCCTATATAAGCCAGTTGCCTTTTTGACCTCCATGGGCCTGAGTATGCTAGAGAAGGTGGAAGGGTCAGGCAGTAAGACTAGTTCTCTCTTGCATGAGGGACACAATCCAAAGATCACCCTAAGTCCATGGAATCCATTCCCTGGAATTCAAAGAGCTATGGAAAATGCCCTAAACAACTATTTGGATTTGTATTGTGCCTGGAATATAAGAAGAATACAAGAGAAAATAAGAATGTAATAATGTTCACCTAGAAAATGTCTTTTAAAATAATTTAAAATCTTAGTTCTTTATTTTATGTATATACATTTCTTCCTTCCTATTACATATAATAATAATTCCTTCCTTCCTTCCTTCCTTCCTTCCTTCCTTCCTTCCTTCCTTCCTTCCTTCCTTCCTTCCTTCCCTTCAGCCTAATTATTCAGTTTCTAAACTGTGGCTTAAAATGTGATTTTCAGCAGTAATTTCTCCCAATTCATATCATCTGGCTGTTCTGAAATGATTATTTGCAGACCAGTGAACGAAACATGGACAATCAACAATTTCTGATTGTACAATAAAATGACTGCAACTGAAGCACAGTGTTCAGTAGTTTAAAAACAATGGGCTATAGCTTCCTGACCCCATTCAGCAAAATGCATAAGCTGAAACATATGTTTAACTTTATTTCTGAATGTAGAGTTTTAAAAAAAAAAATTGAGGATGTGAATTTAGCGCCAGTAAGCGATATTAGTTCAGGATCAGAACAGAAAATGGTATTCAGGGTAGTAAAGACCAGGATATGGTTTTGATTCATATGTTTTAGGGATAAGGGACACGGGCCATGTATTAAATGATAGTCAGATGAACATATTATTTATCACAAAAAGAGTCCACATTGCTATTGCTAATGAAACTCATGCATATTTTTCCATTTCTTTAAGGATATAAAATCTGTGACAACAATAAAGACCTTGTTTCTTCCTCTCTATAAACATATATCACATAGATACACATCATACAAATGCATCATGCACTTCTCTGTGTACACGATACAGAGAGATTCTGCAATAATTTGCACAGCTATTACTCACTTCCCATTTGCATCAGATGAACCTCTGTTCTACTACTTCAAAATACAGAATCACTCTCCTTTTGCACTTGCAATTCCTCACCACATCAATGGGAAGTGCTGAGATATGTTAGCAATCTCATCTGCCTGCATATAGGCAAGTGCATGGTATAGACTTTGAACCCACCCTCATAACCCCCCCAATTACTATTTTGGTTATTGTGCATCAAAAGATGTAGAAAGAGGATCTATTTCCCTCAGCTGGAACTATGAGCATTCACGTTCTGTGTAACCTCAACCCTGACCCTAAATTTGCAACTCTTAAAGATTAGCTTAAACAGAAGATCAATTTTTGTTTATAGTGATGAGCATTGATTTTTCTCCCTGCAGAGCATGACACCGGCTTGGCTACTAATAGGGGACAAAATATTATTCTCTATAGCTAGGAAGTTCTATACATTAAAACGAAGCTGTAATCATAGAATATTTTGGGTTGGAAGGAACCTTTGAAGGTCAGCTAGTCCAACCCCACTGTGATAAACAGGGACATCCCCAACTAGAGCAGGTTGCTCAGAGCCCCATGACTTTGAATATTTCCAGGGATGGGGTTACTACCACCTCTCTGGGCAACCTGGGCCAGTGTTCCATCACCCCTGGGGTAAAATTTCCTTCCTTATGTTTAGTCTGAATAGGTATAAATATATATTTGTGTGTATTTTATATATATAGAGAGATAGACACATACATGGAATGTTATCATCAACTTAATACCTGCTGCCCTGCAGGGTGAGTTTCTAAAATAAAAAGTTACTTTTCTTTATTGTCTTCAAAGAATCTCCTGAGCCAGTTTAGCTGCTTGTAGCCACCCAAGGGAGGCTGGCAGGCTGCTGAGGAACCCTGCTCCTCCTCGGGGCC
>NW_008626590.1:2132-10550 GCF_000691845.1 Merops nubicus | reverse complement strand
TTTTTTTTTAATTTTTTTATTTTTTTTAATGCTAGAGGAAGCAGAGTAGTACAAAAATCTAGTAAGATGCTTTAGTTTGCCATCCAAAAAGTTTAGTTTCCTTATTAGGCTTCCTCTACATACAGAAGGAGAAAAACAAACAAACAAACAAACAAAGGCTGCTCTGCAGAGTAATTAAATGCAGAAAGCTAAACTGAGCCAGGAGGTTGTGGCTCCCCCAACAATTAAGTGTCTTAAGTTACAATATGTAAATAAACACTCATTCCCAAAAACAACAATTTGGCTTTTATCCTAGATAAAAAGGATGGTGATTAATTCACAATAATAGGAAGAAAGGGCAAGAAAGAAAAGGGGAAGAACATGGGCTGGTTAATCACAAGTTAATGTGTCATACTTTGATACATGCAGACTGAAATTATATAAGCACATATATGTCTATAAAAGCAGACATACAAATATACATACGTATACAGGTATGTATTTGATTCAGGAATAAAATTAATCTATTCTGTATTTTCAAAATAAACCTAAGGTGATTTCTGAATATGGATATTTATCTGCCTGGCTTTTTCATATACTAGTACCTGAAAGCTGCATGCACAACCATGGCACCTTGTGTTCAGCTGTGGGCTTTTAAGTATTTGAAAATCAATTTCTTAATTTTATTTGAAATTTTCACAAATAGGGAAAAGTTATCTGGAGTAGTAGCATTCACACTTATTTACAGATGAATAAAGAAACAATAGAAGGTGTTTTCTTTCAGGCTAATTTCTTGCAAAGGACCCCCAGAAGATTTTCTTATAAAATAACTGTCATAACATCTTAAAAACTCACTACCTCTTCACTTTTACCTGGATTACTTATCCACTTGACTGTTGCACTTTTTAACAAGGTTTTCAGGCAGAGAAAAAGATTATCTGAAAGTTCTGAGTAATATACGTCTGGCTTTTCCCTGTAACCTAGAAAATCATCTTCCTTGTACGAAGAAGTAGTCTGTCAATACCACATTACTGAAACTCATCACCCTGCACTGGAAAAAAAAGCCTTGATCATCATTTTATTCATGTGCAACCAAGCTGGTCAGCTATAACTGACTTTTTCTATAAAACTATAAAAGCTTGAAAGTAGGCTTCAGTGCATGTGTTCATGCAGATATATATAAACTGTTATTCTGGCTTTTGCAGGATGAGAGAAATGCATTACTGTCCTGTTCCATAGCAGAAAGAGAAGTCACATTCTTCTGCAAGGGTGCACTGGTTTTGGCTGGGATAGAGTTAGTTTTCTTCATAGTAGCTGGTATGGGGCTGTTTTGTTGTTGTCCAGCACAAATCCAAACAGTGTTGTTGACAAAGGCGTGTGTTAGCTATCACTGAACAGTGCTCACACAGAGTCAAGGCCTTTTCTGCTTCTCCCACCATCCCACCACTGCGTAGGCTGAGGATGCACAAGAAGTTGGGACAGGACACAGCTGGGACATTTGACCCCAATAGACCCAAGGGATATTCCATACCATATTGCATCATGCTCAGCTTATAAAGTTGGAGGAAGAAGCAAGAAAAGGGGGGGGAATGTTCAGAGCGGTGGCGTTTATCTTCCCAAGCCACCATTACACGTAACGGAGCCCAGCTTTCCTGGAGATGGCTGAACACCTGCCTGCCAACGAGGTGCTGAATGAATTTCTTGTTTTGCTTTGCTTGAGTGCACAGCTTCTGCTTTACCTATGAAACCGTCTTTAGCTCAGCCCATGAGTTTTCTTGCTTTTTACCCTTCTGATTCTCTCCCCCTTCTCACTAGGGTGAGTGAGCGAGCGAGGAGCTGTGTGGGGTTTAGTTGCCAGCTGCGGTTAAACTCAAACAAAGTGAAACAGCTGTTACTTTTAAATGCAGCAAACACTAATATTAATATTAAACTTAGTTTCATTAATAATATGGTATTTCCCATGGGTCTGATCCAATCTGGCTTGTATAATACTAGTCATCATAGAAATCTGTAATTCAAAGTTGTCTCAGCACCATCTTTACAATGTAAGATGTACTAGATTCCTCACTAATCATCACTGCCTTTATAATTAAATCTGTAATCCAAAGAAAATAATTTTATTTTCTGTAAGAAAATATATGTTCCCATTGCAAAATTAATCTTGCTGTGGGCACCCTCATTCAGCAGGCAAGACCAGGTGCACATGCTGTGACTTGATTGGTTGCGACAGTTTCTAACAAACAACCTGGTATTATCATGCCACTGGTCCTCTGCTAGTGAAACCTGTGATGATCAGGACATGCTGGGGTCTTAGGGTATTCAGTCTTGGCTCTGCAGCTTTTGGTCAGTTGAGACAACATCTTCACTTGCAAACAGATGAGCTGTGGGTCTTCCTTGTTAACTCCCAAAATCAGTGTGAAGACAATCAGCTAGCAAAATTTTATACTTTGTGTGTGAGGTAGAGAGTGGGAAGGAATTTAGAATCATAATTTCTATTCAGAATGATGGGAGACTTAAGTTCGCTTTGTTTTGAATGTTTTTAAACTGCCCACACACAAGAGCTCACGTGCTGGATAATGCAGAACATTCCAGATCCTTCACCTCACCCTGGCTAACTAAATATTTTCTACTCCATTAAGAGGTCTTTGGAATCTGCTTTACAGTACGAGGAACTGATAAATGATATATAGATAATAACCTACATATCACTTCCGTTAATATTCAACATTTGCCAGTCATGGTCTGTTAAATACCATTGTTTGCTTCAATTTTCTGTGTAAGAAATAACTGTTGAATGAATGTTTGGTAAGCGTGTTAACCATTTAAATAATTGTATCATACACTTTTTTATTGCACCCCTATAATTTACATTGTTATTGCTTGTTATTAAAAAGCCAATATTTCTTCTTTTGTCATGAAAAATCTCTCTCATTTAAAGCAGAGCTATAATTTTCCTACAGAAAACTGATGTCATAAAACCAAATATTTGTCACATTCTGGTTTAAAAAATGTATAATAGCAGAGATTCGGCAAAAGAGAGATATTTTTTAAAAGTAAAATGGAAAAGAAATTATCATCCAGAATTATTTCAATTTTGGTAGAGATATTTTTCCTGATAATATAAAATTTAATGTGGATTTGGAACATGAAAGTTGACAGCGTTGTTTTTCACTAACTTAAAATGACCCATGATTTTTGTGCAGTAACATTCAGGAAACTATTCTCTCAGACCACTATCATAGACAGATTCTTAAAGTAAATTAAACTGAAGTGCTTTACTTTTGTGAAAGACTAATTGAGTACTGAGAGGGTTTATGCATGTAATTATGACTAATGTTGCTGGGGGGTCACCCACTTGAATCTCCTGCAAAGGAGTGGAAAAAATCCATTATTAGTTTTAATCAACCTTCAGTGTTACAAAATATATGTTAAATTTAAATACATTCTCAAAATAAATTATCTTTCCTAGGCATTATCTGTGCTGAGCACGGATCCAGCAATGACACTGTTTCCATACAGACGTAATGTTGTAAACCATATTTACTGGCTAGATTATTCTTATTGGTCTATACTCAAAAATTAATTTAAAAATTTTGAACAGAATTCTAGCAATACTTTAATTTTGTCATAGGTAAACAGAGTGAATACTTTTCACAGCAGTCAGAAAAAGCACTATTTATTTGCTTAAATATCTGACAATAATCCGTAGATAATGTCTTCATCAAGAATTCCCGCCTTTGCATGATTATGAAAAACAAGGGTCAAGAAGAGGCATGGAATTAAGGAATATATAAGAGATTTTGGTATATCAAAGGTATAAGTATTTGAAAATTCTGTACTGTCTTCTCATTTTCTTGCAGTGAGATCTAACTTATCATGGTTGCAGTAACATCAATGTTATAAGTAGATCCTAGTATGCTTTTGGTGAACCCATGTAAGGACAGTAAAAAAGAGAGCTCATTTCAGACACTATAAACCATTATAATACTAGGTGCAGACAGTGGGCAGACAGAAAGTAATACCAGCAACAATTCACATTAAACAAAAAGATTTTCCATGGTACTGTGTGGAAAACAAAAGAAAATTGTATAAAGCTAGAATGGTTATCAGCATGATAAGTTTAAACACTGAAAGAGCACCAGTAATGAGGTTAAGAGACGTGCAGTGGTGTTTGTATCAATTTGCTCTTCTGAGGCTTTTCTTTTTTATAATACACCTCATCATTAGTAATTAGAATCATGAATTATTACAGAAATTGCAAATAATGGTTCATGTATTAGAATCCTAGAATGGGTTGAGTTGGTAAGGACCTTGAAGACCACCTAGCTTCAACCCTTCTGCCGTGGGCAGGGAGACCTTCCACTGTATCTTATTGCTCAAAACCCCTCCGAACCTGGCCTTGGAACCATTCTTCCAGCAATGGGACATCCCCAGCTTCTCTGGTCAACCTCTTCCTGTGTCTCACCACCTTCACAGCAAAGAATTTCTTCCTTGCATCTAACTTAAATCTACCCTTTTTCAGTTTAAAGCCATTACCCTTCACTACATTCTCTTATAAAGCAGCCCTCCCCACCTTTCCTGTAGGTCCCCTTTAACTACTGGAAGGTTGCTCCAAGGTCTCCCCAGTGCCTTCTCTTCTCCAGGATTAACAACCCCAACTCTCTTAGCCTGTCCTCATAAGAGAGGTGTTCCAGCCCTCTGATTGTCTTCATGACCCTCCTCTGAGCCCACCTGAGCAGATTCATGTCCTTCTTGTGTTGAGGACTCCAGGGATGGACAGAGTATTCCAGGTGGGGTCTCGCAAGAGCAGAGTAGAGGGAAAGAATCACATCTATTGACTGGCTGCTCATATTTCTTTTGTTTCAGCCCCTGGATGCAATTGGATGTTGAGGCTGTGAGGGCACACTGTATGGCTCATATTCAGTTTTTCATACACCAACATCTTCAAGTCCTTCTCTTCAGGGCTGCTCTCAATTACGTCATCCTTATCCTATATTGTGCTTGGGATTACCCTCATTGATGTGCAGGACTTTGCACTTGGCCTTCTTGAACTTCATGAGTTTGGCATGGGCCCCTCTCTCAAGCCTGTCCAGGTCCCTCTGAATGGCATCACTTCCCACTGGCATGTTGACTGTATCACACAGCTTGGTGTCCTTGTCAAACTTGCTGAGGTTATACTCAATCCCACTGTCCATGTCACCAACAAAGATGTTAAACAGCACCGGTCTCCATCTCAATACCAGCCCCTGACAAATGCCCCTCATCACTGGTTTCCACTTGGCCGTTGAGCCATTGACCATAATGGACTCTTTGAGTCCTACCATGCAGCCAATTCCTTATCCACCTGGTGGTCCATTCATCACATCCATGTCTCTCCAGTTTAGAGACCAGGACATCATGCAGACAGTGTCAAATGCTTTTCACAAGTCCAGGTAACCGCAAATGCTTTGCACAAATTTAAGCAGATGACATCATTTGCTCTTCCCTTATCCACCAATGGTGTAACCCTGTTGTACAAGACCACCAATTTATCAGGCATGATTTGCTTTTAGTGAAGCTATCTTGGCAGTCACCTCTTTATTTTCCATATGCCTTAGCATAGTTTCCAGGATCCTGCTCTGCGATCTTGCCAGGCACAGAGTTGAAACTGACTGGTCTGTAGTTCCCCAACTCTACCTTTTTTCCCTTTTTGAAAATGGAGGTTATGTTACTCCTTTTCCAGTCAGTGGGAACTTCACCAGACTGCCACAGCTTCTCAGACATGATGGATAGTGTCTAGCCACTTAATCCACTAATTCCCTTAGCACCTGCAGATACATCTGATCAGGTCCCATGGACTTGTAACAAAACAGATAATA
Organism: Merops nubicus; assembly: GCF_000691845.1. Lineage (NCBI taxonomy): Eukaryota > Metazoa > Chordata > Aves > Coraciiformes > Meropidae > Merops > Merops nubicus. Next base: position 4,713 of record NW_008626590.1, on the reverse strand, counting down.
ATGCTTCCTGCATGAAACCTTAAGAAAACTGTAAGCCAGGACAAGACAGTGATGAAGAGATACTGAGAGATAAACTGTCTAGATGTAGCTGACATGCAGTTTTTCAGAGCTTTATCATATAACAGTAATAATAACCACATAAAATTAAGCCAGCTATGATCAGTTCACAAAACATATAATTTTTAACAGCAGCCAAATTTTCCAAAGATCCTTATGCAGACTCCAAAACAACAGTCAAGTGTTCTGTGACATCCTCAGTAAGGTAGATGTTACAATCATCAACATCTACATAGGTTCACTATTTTTCAAAGATTAACTAGCTATTGTTGCTTAAAAACCTGCAAAACCTAGTAAGAAACTGCAAGTGAAATAATCTGTATGGAGACTGTCTTTGCTGAATTTTGGTGTATATTAAATATTCTAATAACAGACACTAACATTGTCTTGACCTTGCATTATTAAAGCTGAGAATCATTTTACCACTGGATTCATAAGACTGAGCTCTGTGTTCACAGAGCAGTGAAACATAGCAGAACTGGCAATTAAATGCAGAGAACCTAATTAAAAATAATCAAATGGGATAAAATTAGAAAGAAGTCAGATGATATTAGAATAAAGTGAGATGCCATACACAAATATCTACTCTGTCATTCTATTCTGCAGAGAGAGTAAACATCGAGCTATTGCCTTATAATGTATAGTAGGACATAAGCATGCAAAAGAAAATAAAATAGTAAAAGGGAAATTAACCATCTGCTCACTATTAAGTAGGAAAGAACAGGATTTCAAAAAACACAGAATTATGGATCAGCCTCTAGTTCCCTATTCCTCTTCCTCATATAAAATTTCTGCATATAAAAACATCACAAGGTGTGAGCTCCTTTAATACACAAGTAGCAAGCAGAAAGTGCATATGTCATAATGGAAATTATGGGCAAAACAAAGAGGAGGAATGTAAATGAAGAAAAAATTACTATTTTATTAAAATTCATAGAGGGACCTTTTGTCTCAGACTAGACACTATGTCAGAGTAGATCATGGTTCAGAGGTCCAGCCAGCATTAAGATGGTCCAACCAGTACTCATAACTGAAAGAGGAGTATACAGAAAGATTATGGGAGAAATGTGAGATCAATGTTTCATATCAGAGATTTCAGAGCAAAATCACCATCAGCAGGTACATGAAAGTCTTTTCTGTTAAACAAACTCCTCAGCTTGTCAAAGCAGGTAGTGACTTTAGCTCACATAACCAGATTCCTACAGACTGAGTAAGAATCGGGGTATTTCTGAAATCTGGGAGGTGAAAAGCTTTTATTAAAAAAACAAAACAAAACAAAACAAAACAAAACACATTTCTTTCTTCTTCCTGGGAAGAGGAGAATAGCAGTTTTTGTGAGGCACTGACAAAAGTATGGTATTTTATGCCATAAACATTCTCTTGGGAACAAGCTAGTTTTATGCTTAATAAATATGGTGTCCTCTTCTTCTGATCAATATATTTCTTATCTCTGAGTACAAGAAGTTTTCTTGTACATGGGAATAGGCTAGAAGAGAGGAACCAAACCCTACAACTGTACTTTTTCCGCAGCTGCTTCCTATTAATTTCTCAAGATAACACAGGAACCAATTATTCGGAACTCTTTCTATCATAGCACAAGTATATTCTGCCTGAGCATATGTACACAGTTTGTACTTAACTAACCAAAAGTGTCAGGGAGGACAATGAAGGACTCCAAAGATGGTTCTCTAGAAACTTCTCTAGTGCCATCTCAGCAGAACTTACTACCATGTACATAAAGCCATGGGCAAAATAGGCAATTGTATGGAGCAACTAACTAACAGAACAACAAAGACGCAATGGTCCCACTTTTCCAGAATCAAGTAAAACTGGGTTTGCTGCTCTTTTGGCTGCTATTTCCATAGTAACTATACTTTGAGCTTGGGGAAGAGGAAATAGCAAACACAGAGAGGAGAAAGAGGATGGTAGATCACGCTGAAGTGGCAGGGCAGGGGTATCTGCAGAGTAATGTAATACACTGTATTGAATTATCAGCTTAGTTAATTGTAGTGTGAGGAGATCTTTCCCATGCTTCATTGTGTGCTGTAGACATCTCTATACTCAACTCCACCACCATACCCAGAAGTTCTGCTGAGCTTACTAAAAGGGTTATACAAGTAACCACTAAGTCGCTAGCTGCTCTGTAAACTATAATGGAGACTAGGCTCTGTACCTGTGATAATCTGGCAATTGTCAGAGCTTTAGGAAAGACAATTTCCAAGTATAGTCAGGTATTAGGATAACCATTACAGCATTTCTGTATTGCTAAATAACTCTGCACAGCTACCACTTTTTGTTAGCAAGAATCCACACTGGTAAAATATACAGGCTCCCCTCTCATGCATGCCAGTTTCAGTAGTTACTGGGTGTACAGTTTCTGTATTTCTGGTTATGGTAGATAGAAAGAGCTTGAATCTCAGATCTCAGTGGGATGTTTAGCAGAACTAGCAATTACAAAAAAAGGAATAGATCTCATGTGAAATTACTGAGAGACTGTGAACATGGATCCCCATGGTGTTCTTTT
>NW_008626590.1:0-2101 GCF_000691845.1 Merops nubicus | reverse complement strand
CCCTACCTGAACTGCAGTTTAATAGGACTAGGAGTAATTTTTACACATGAAATCTGAATCAGCTAACTGATAAAGGAGTCTGTCATATCTTTCCTGTGCCCCATCTGGGAAGTCAATCAATCAAGTATTATTACATTGCACACATAATAAAGTCATTGAGATCATTCTTTAGTTCCTTAAACTTACTGCAGCAACATCTCAGAATATCTCATGTACTAATCAGCGGTTTTGCTGATCTGTGTCTTGTCCTCTGTTTGTTTCAGCTTTCTGTGAAACCTACACATTTTTCATAATTCTCCAAAATTAAAATCAATTAATGCGAACAGAAGTGGGAGCTATACTCACATCTGTACCTATGCTTAAAACCTATGATGGTGACTAAGGTATGCTAGCTAGCTAGCTAAACAGATGATCATATCTCAGTCTCTACCTTTGCTCAATGAAAAAAGACCTCTTCCATGACACATCTCTTACTAAAATTTCCAAACTTTTTGTTGAGATGCAGTAAAAGTTCAGCGATTTAAGAAATGAAGTAGCTTGCTGAGGTCCTTCTTAATATTTTGCATTTTAGCTGCTTTTCGTATAGCTAAATGTGACATAAATGTAATCCTGATGGTAAGAGTGAGAAGTGTTGAATGATCTCCAGGACATTTTTTCACTAAGAAAAACCCAAAAAGAACAACAGACCAAAACAAAACAAATTAAAACAACCAACAACAACAACAAAAAAAAAAAAAATCAACCCATTCATTGTTCAAAATGGCACAGAGTAATCTTTTCTGGACTTCTCTGTCTATGAATGTTTTTGTGTACATGGGCAGGAATGCTCTTAAGATGGACTGCAGGATGCCTCAGGAATAGGATAGCTCTGGTAATTTATTGGAACTGTTTGTCTCAAAGCCTGTTCAGCTTTTTGTATGAAGAAACATTTACTTTGTAATAGAAAAGATTTTCTCTCTTATTTATTACACTAATGAGAAAGGATATTCCCATTCACGATTAGACAGAGTTGACAAGGTCTGTTGTGTTTTTAAGCACATAAGGAATAAGCATATATTTCACATTAAAATAATTGTTAAAAAAAAAAAAATAAAAAAACAGATGAGATTTTTCTTTAAAGTCCAAGTACAGAATATAGTTTACATATTAACAATGTGGCTGGGTGCCATAGCAGTCAATACCAGCTTTTTGATAGTTTTAAGAAACTAGAGTGAAAACACACCCATTAGTGAGCTGCAACGCAGTAGTGTGCTGTGATTGGTGTCTGCCAGAAATTCTCTACAAAGTCAATCTTGCAGCCTCTCATTCTGACAGCTTAAGACCTACTGCTTAGAAGACAGGGATACTGACATGCTGAAACCTTGTTAAGGGAACAGGTAAGGAAAAGTGTCTTCCTAGTGTTTTTTCCTTGCATTTAAATTCATAGGTAAAATTTCAGAGAAAGTCACGTTACATGGTGAACAATAAAGGCAGCTTCTTGGACCTTCACAAAGTTACAGAAAAGCACAAGTCACCCTTGTGAGTCCTTTGTCTCAAGACTGAACAGTATCTCAACAACTTTGTTTATTAATTATATTAAATTTGTCAGTATGCCCGCGGCTGTTCTTTATCACAGAGGGTAGCTGGCACAGAACGTTCTACATTCATAATATCAAGCTTTCTAACCCTGCAACAGATGGTGGCCACACACAAACTGCTTATTTATAATAGTCTCTGGCCTGCACCAATTCCCTAATATTCTCCAGTAGAGGCTTGTGAAAGTGCTAGCTGCTGAAGCCAAAAATGTGCCATAGATCACACTAACAATTTAACTGTATAGAGATCATTTCCAGTGGCCAAGAACATTTCTTGGCACTACTTCTTTTGCTAGTTCAGAAACAGCCTTTGTCAAGTACCAGGTATGCCTACAACCCATGCTGTTAAATGAATGAGAGCAAGACTAAAATCTGACTCTCAGAACGAGCTCCATGTGCTGCACATACACAGACATTAAATACAGCTTGGAGACATATGCATGGCAAAGGATTTGTTACTCTGTGATTCCTTGACCTGTTTGATACTGAATTCTAATTTTGGTTTCTTTCCTTTTCTGGACGATCTA
>NW_008626589.1:0-9055 GCF_000691845.1 Merops nubicus | reverse complement strand
CAGCCCAGGCATTCTATGATTCTATGCACTATGTAACTATTTAATGCTACAGGTTAATTACAGGTAGCTGTTCTTAGTACCCCTGGCTGATAAAATTTCACCTTTTCTTACCCTGAATATGTTATGAGACAATATCTGAAACATTAAGACACTAAAGTTTCAGCAAATCAGACTTCAGCACAAACAAAAAGTTTACAGTGGTTTTGGTCTGAAAATAGAATGTTTGTTCTTCCAAGATGCAGCTTTATTCAATATTTATTTTTTTTTTTTTAGTATGTGAAATACCAAGGATTGTTTGCTTTTAATTGGTCTTATTACTGAAGACTGATAAAGAAGGCATCAAGTAACTCAGCCTTTTCCTCAACCTTTGTCATTATGTTTCTCCACACATCCAATAAAGGATGGAAATTCTCCTTAGCCCTACTCTTGCTGCTAATGTATTTACAGAAACATTTTCTATTGTCTTTTATAGCATTGGCCAGTTTAGATTGTAGTTGGGCTTTGGCCCTTCTAATTTTCTCCTTGCATAACCTCACAGCATCCTTATAGTCTGAGAGTTGCCTGTCCCTTCTCCCAAACTCTCTATTTTTTTTTTTCCTGAGCTCCAGCATAAGCTCCCCGTTCAGCCAGACCAGTCTCCTCCTCCCCTGCCAGCACACCTTTTTGCACATGGGGACAGCTTGTTCCTCTGCCTTAAAGATTTACTTCTTGAAGAACATCTAGCCTTCCTAGACTCCCTTGTCCTTCAGGACTGCTTCCTAAGGGACTTAGTCAACGAAATTCCTAAACAGGTCAGAGTTTGCTCTCTGGAAATCTAAGGTGGCTGTTCTGATGACTTCCTTCCTTACCTCTCTAAAAACTGAGAACTGAAATCATATTGTGATCACTATGCCCAAAACAGCCTCCAACCTTCACATCCCCCATAAGTCCACAAGTTTACAAACACCATGTATAGCAAGACACCTTTCCTAGTTGGCTCACTCACCAGCTGATGAATATGGATTAATATATTGGACGGAATAAAGAAAAATGGACTTGTAAGCATAAACATAAATTATGCAGTGTCCACAAGCTATACAAAATACTACCAGAAGACTACAAAGGCATATAGCAGGCACTTCAGTAAAATATAATATGATGAGGCATACAGAGTTTAGACTTTAGCTTGATAGATAATATGTACCACAATTTTAGAACTTACTTTATCCATAATGCCCAGTAAGTACCCAGAAGTTATAGTATGATATACTGAAAAAGGTTTTGTTTCCTAAGAATTGCACAGGGTATTTATGTATTCCGTGGTAATGAGATACCATTTGTTTTCGTGCCCAGAAGAGTTATTCCTTAAATCACAGGAAGTTTTTAAAACTTTTTTTCCTTTTTTTTTTCTTTTTTTAATTTTTTTTTTTTTTTTCATGGTCTCTGAACTATTCCTAATGACTACCTAATAGACTGAAATAAAACAACTCTTTGTGGAGCAAAAAGGATTTCTTTTTGTTAGGTGTATATGCCACAGAATTTGCAGGAATGAGTGTCCTGGTTTGGGTTAGAAGAGAACTAATTCTGTTCAGTGATTTTATTTTTCAGCTAATTTTTTTTCTAACAGCACTTTCTGAAGATCACAGCATGTTTTTGCAGACAGGGTCTGATTCCAGCAGTGCTAATGCTCCATGTTTAGAGTTATCACCAAGGACTGGTGTGCAGATCAAGGTCACTGCTAAATCTTGTGGGCCACACTGAGGGGTGCAGAAAGTAAAGCCCTACCTGCAGGGAGAAGTGGACAGCACAGGTGACCCTAAATTGACCAAAGGGTTTTCCATCCTATATCCATCATATTCAGTAAAAAGCTGAAGGATCACGATGGTCATTTCTTCTTCAATGGCTAGCATCCAAAGAGGACTCCATCCATTCTGCCTTTGATCCTGATCCACGTGTTCCAGAATCCAGTTCCTGTATCCAGTTGCTGTCTTCTGCTGAGTCCAGTCTGGGACTTTTCCCCAGAGCCTGCTCCATAGCATCAGTGCTGATCGTGACATATTGCCATTGGGAGGGGGTGGGTTCGATATTGATTTTCTAAATATTTGTTTACATTCAAATTTTTATTATTTATTATTAATATTATTTTGATTAAAGCTGTTTTGTTTTCTAATCTGTAAGTCTCTGTCTTTTATTCCCTTTCTCTTCCCCTTTAGGAAGGGGGAGGGGTTAATAGAGGGCATCTGTTCCAGGTCTGATGGTATCCCTGACCCTAAACTGTGACAAAGAGGGAGGAGGTTTCCAGAGTTGGACTATTTAAGTTTTTGGAAGGTAGATATCTTCTTTTATATTGAAAAGCACCCATAAAAATAAATAATCAAGTCATTCATTTGCAAAATTAACCTATGCTATAAATGCATCACTTTGTGCTGAAGACTCCTGTAAGTATGATTGTCTTTTCCATTTTTATTCTGTGCAATAGTTCACACCAATGTCAGGTGTGAAGGTAGAAAAAGTGAGTCAGCAACCTTACAGGACTTACAAGGTGTACTTGTGGGTCACAGGAACGTCTAGGAAGATGCAGACTATTGCACTGCCTCATCCATTAATCTGTCCCTAATTACTTGCATAGATCACATTTAGCAGTGAAGTTCCTATCATATTGCTTAGCAATAGGAACGAGTTTCTCATTAGATTATCATGTCATTATCCCTCTGCCCAGCCAACTCACACCTATGTATCACTAAATATATAAAAAATCAGATCTAAAAAAGGTGGCAAAAAAACAAGACCTGAGACATGGTGATAATTAGAGGTAAGCATTGATATGGAGAGTTCTCTTTCCACAATCTCAAGGACAGATTTTGTAAAAAATGGGAAAAAACATCAGTTAAAATGAAGATGAAGAAATCAAGCCACAGTATCCATGGTTGGGCAGGATAAAAAGTGAACTGTGTAAGGTATATACATTGAAATCTCAATTAAATCATTAGAATTTATCATTAATAGAGTGAATGATGCAATTGCCACAGGATTCCTGTAGTTAGGCTGTAAGAAATGTGAGCCACTTTGCTAAAACTTTCATTAAATTGTGAATAGTATTAAAATAAAAGCAGTGTCTGAAGATTATTTGCTGTATATTTTAAACAGAAACTGTCATCTGCAAGTCATAGTCACTCAGATTTTGTGAGGAAAGCATTACCATGATCTGACAAAAAAAAAAAAAAATAGACTGTGAAGTGCAGATGAAATATTTATAATCCTATTTCGTGTGACTCTCTTCTAGTCTTCCACCTTTATTATTTCAAGGAAGAAATTTAGTAAAGCCAGGAGTGATCATGCCAACAGAGGATCATCATTACTTCTGCTCTTGCACAAAACAAAATACGAAAATGGGTAGAGAAAACAGGAAAGGAAAATTAAAATACTTAGTTTTAAAATACAGATTTTTTTTTGTGGCTTCGCAGGGAGCTTAAGGAAAAACTACTATTCTGGTATTTCACATCCTCTGCTAAAGGCATTGCAAGCTAGCTTGGCTGGCCTTGAACTCATGATGCTGGAAGTTCTCCAGCTCTGTTGATCGCTGAAGAACCTTAGAAATATTACTCGTTCCTGTAATATCCATTATGTCACCAGTAAAGATAAATAACACCATTTGGGAACTTTTTTTTTTACTTGAAACAGATGCCAAAGACATTGACATTTCCTTTTGGTATTTCTCACGAACAACTAATCTTGAGCCTGGCAACAGGATCTTGACATCTAGAGTCTTAATGCTAAACTTGCTGAAAGTGACAGATGTTAACCTTATTAAATCAACCCATTCACATAGTTAGATTTCTGTTCATTGTAGCTTCATTATTAGTCTATCTAGTATGAGTCTAAAAACAATATCAACTTTCACTGAAAAGTTAGGCTGACATTTTGTAAATTAAGGAAGCGACTGATAGACAGAGGAATTAAGTTGCTGACATTATTATATGTTCTCAAAATAGAAAAGATGCAATAAACTGGAAACAATATATACCTAGATGATGTTATATTCCTCCAGTTCTTCTGTGCAAATATGTAACCTAGTTTTATAGGTCATGATAATTTCTAAGGTACATGTTTTGATTCATTATTTTCTTGAACAACATAAAGGATCAACAGCATTCTGTGTTTTAAACAGTCTGGCACTTAATATTCAAACCAACCAATAGGCTGAACACCTATTTTCTTTTGATAACATTCATTTACTTAGTTTCACTTAGATTTGAAAAGTTTACTCAAACTTCACTAGTGTCCTAATTCCTCAGAAATACAACAGAACAAACTAAGCAGTAGGGGGTTATGTCAAAGTGTAGCATGCTAATAGCTAAAGTCGTAATCAGCTATAAAATTTAGAGAGGAAAGTGCAAATTATTGTGTTATGGACAGAATATTCTACCTGATCAATTTTTTTATGAAGTAATTTTCCCTAACATCAATTTCCACAGGTGCTAGAAAAGTATTTTTTTTTATGTGTTCAGTAATGCCATATATGTTGAGAACCGTTCCATGTGTTGAGTAATGAGATGAGACATCTCATAAGTAAGTTATGAAATACTGAGTAGTGCCAGAGATGTTGAGGAAGACAGAAGCTTGATGTTGTCTAAAAATACCAGTGTGTTAGAAGTAAGTTTTTCACTGATACACATTTAGCATCTGCAGTTCTACACAACAGCCTGAACAAGAAGGATCATCTATACAGAGATGGAAGAAGGGGTTCCACTTGATCTCTACATTCTAGAAATCTGCTTTTGAAATCAATGGTGTAGCAAAACCTTATTAACAAAGTATGACTAGTAGAATACAGTATTAATTACAGATGAAATAAATTATTTGAGTTTCTTGTTTGCCCTTCCTCACCATTAACACTGAGATAATGTTAAACTTCAATATCAAAATGTGGTAAGAGGGTGTCATAAGAATGTGATTACTCTTGAGAATCAATAGACTGGAAAAACAAAGTGTACCAACGTTTCATTTGGGACAGAGTGAACCAGGGTTGCCTGGAAACCAGAAGACTAATGGATTAGAGCAAAAGAAGATTAAAAGTGAAAATACAGTAATTGTAATCTGTTCATATGTTGCACCATTTGCGTTAATTAAACACTCTCTAGGCTACTTTCAAGCATACTAATATGTCACTGACACCAAATAAGATGCCATATATTAATATTTTTTTTTATTAGATAGTGCAATGAAAATAATTCCTATCCCAATCAGATCCCAACCAAGGCATTTAATTCTGATGCAAGACAGGATTTATAGAGTATTTGATGTACAGGCAGAAACACCATGCTAAGAAGCGTTTTCACAAGATTATTCACTGCGTCCTGAGAATTCTTTTTGAAAATATGTGATAGTGTTCCTTTAATTAATAAGCATGAAGTTTTAACATCTGTTATGCGTGAATTTTTTTCTTCAGTGAACATCTTACTGCCTCCACAGTTCTAATACAATAAAATTTTTCTGTGTTTAAAGGGACCAAAAAAAAAGGAAAACAAACTTTTGGCATAGTTATGAAGCAAGTGTACATACATTTTTCGCATTTCTGTCCAGAAACACAAATAAGCACCTAAATATGAGGCTGATGAAATTTCAAAAAATAAATGTAAGACTGAAAATTCCATTAATTGAAACCTCTAGATGAAAATTATTAACATAGTGCTCCATCTGAAGCTAATATGAACACAATTTAGTTCTTGGTTTCACATAACATTCAAAAGTAGAAAGTACAAAAAGTACTTTTACAAAAGTAAAAGCTACATTTATGTTAAGTATCGACCTTAATTTGTTTAAGTCATTCAAATATCTGCTCATGCAGTTAAAACCTCTGCTTTAAGAAGTTTGATGCAGGTGATATATTCTCATAGACTGCAATGAATTTTAAGCATAAGGAAAAGTAAACCTTGTGACCCCTATGAAATCCATAATCAGATAAACAAAGAGGTGCTACTTGTGATCTCCTTCCTATTAAATTTCCCAGTGTTTTCTATACCAGCAGTTATCATCCAACACTTAGTTTTGGTTCCAACCACATTCCTTACATGCATGTTTAAAGTTGAGCCTGTGTCAAAGTAAGACATCTACCTCACAGATGATTTTTAAGTTCCTTAGCCTAGCATTCTCCAGTCCTGTTGGAGAAAAAAAGCTTTATCCCATTCTTACTGGCAGGAATATTACTTATATGTATTTTTTTCAGATTATGGACCTGAAAGAATAAAGTCAAATATGTTTAAAAATCTCTGGTTTTGTGTATTTTCTCATTCTACTGATATAATTTATAAATATATGGACACACTGACAAATACAAAATTAATGGCAACACTTTTGCATTCATTAAAAGAGTACTGTTCGTATTTTTACTTAGCAATAAAGAATTTACCATCATGATGTCTTCATTTGTCTTTATTAGAAAATCAGACATCAATTCACTGGTAAGTACTGTTGTTGAATCACTGCCACTTACTGTCAAGAGGTGCCAAATTGGTGTTCCCGTTCTGCCCACTTAGTTTTCTTTCAATAAAAATATTTTTTTCTGTCTAAGTAAATGGGAAAATACTGGATTCAGTGAGGGACAAGCATAACAATGAATAAAGTCAAGGAAAATTATACCAATTTTGATGGGTGTGCATTTTAACAATACACAAAAATAAACACCAAATTACCTCTGTCTGAGATAAAAATAAAAATAAAAATGAGCATGTATTATCCTCTAGTTGTGTAGAGTGTCCTTTTGTAAGAACACAAGAAAGTCAGAAATTAACTTGTGTCCTCTGGCAGAAAAGAAAATCATTCTGAACAGGTACCTGGACTTAGCCAGTGTAATAATACAGACAAAAGTTAAGCTTTCCAAAAATGAAGTATTTAGAAGCTGTTTATTAGACAAGCATTAAGTTGATGATCTCTTTATTTCAAAATAAGTCAAATCCAGAAGTGTTTCCTCCATTGTTCTGAGTCATTTTCTACCATTGTAATAAATGGTTCATGGATAGATTTAAACATTTTATGTCATTTATTTTATTAAGAAATTCTAAAGCTGTGTTTCTAGAAATAACAACAATGAAAATGTTTTATATTTCTAATCTCTTATTTGCCTTTTTTTTTTTTGTTACTGTGTTCAGTTTTCTAAGCTGTTTTACCAAATGAAGAACTTTTGCAGACAACAGATTCATAGACAACGTTAAGCAAGGACTAACTGATGGACCAGATAGTGGATAAATTCAATAGAAAAGGTGGTCCATTGGGAAGTATCTATGAACATCAGACAAAACTTTCCTTGATACTGTGAAGGGCATTAGCTCTGCAAATACTGGCTCAGACTGCAATTCCTAAAGACCAACAGACAGCAGAAGCCTGCACTGTGAATAGATGTGCTCCAGTGAAATGGAAAGCTGTGGCAGACTTCAATCCGAAGAGTCATTTGCGCTGTGAAACCTCTCTGCACAGCCATAGGAATTATCAAAGTTTTTTAATTCAAAAAAGTCAGTGCTGAAATTAGCCATGCCAATGAAAGATCACCCAAACTGAAAAAGAGATAAACCAGACCATTTCAAAGATTCTCAAACCTGCTTGGTTATGACTACCAATATGAAATATGACAACACAAAATACAGGTGCTTTTCCTGCATTTCTTTTTTCCCCATATCTCTTTTTGTCTAAAATTTCAAGGTAATGACAGGGATACATAATACGCATAGGTATAGGTTGGGACTGAATGTTATTGATTCTCTCAAAAATAGGCTTGAAGACATTTCCAACAGACAAACTACTCACTTCAGAATTGCTTATTCTCCTGTCTAGTTTCTATTAAGTGTTAGTAATAAACCATTATATGTCTTGTGTTGTTATAGGTCTTCTCAAGTTTTTCTATAACTGTCAGTGCATATTGATTTGAAATGAAATTTGAAGTTTTCAAAGTGTTTGTTTACTAAGGCTTCAAATCCACCATGCAGTCTTGTAGACTATTTCAGTTTCAAAAGAAAGATATTTTATTTAAACTAAAAATATGTAATTTATTCTATGAAATGAATCCTGTCATATAAGCTGTGTAAATTCCTGAAAGTTTACTAATTTTATGAAACAGAGACAATTTTGAATGTACAGTGATATCTCTATAAACATTTTCTTTCTTTTTCACTCTATTTGTTTCTAAAACACAGAAGCTTTTTTTAAAGAATATTTGTGTTGTAGAAGAATGAATTACTTTTATAGTTATACATTAACGTTGTTCTAACATTAAAAATAATTTGAGGGAGGTTGATAAACCCTAGGCAGGCAATTCTTGTGGTAACCTCTATGAATTCATCCTTACTCCTGAGATAACTGTGTTTCTCCACTGAGTCACATGGAGTACTGGCCGCATAGGTTGATATGCAAGGCAGTGAAAGAGTTCTTGGACCTAAATTTTGTAACATTTTTTCTATTAATAATTACATTACAAGCTTACTTTAAGATTATACCAGGATGTCTGCAGAGGCTTAGAAAATTTGCACTAGTTTTGTCGTATGCTTCAGTATGATCGTCACCATTTTCTTTTTTTCTAAATATTTCTCTTTATTCTTTATAAAATAGGGATGGTTATATTTTTCTGCTTCGCAATAGTTCTGTGAAAATATGTGTGCCAATATTTATTTGGGAATCAGATAACATAACAATGTTTATGATAACTTACCTACAGAAAAAAAATGCCAAGAAACATATAAAGAAAAGGCAGGTGGGAGATAACCACAATATACCTCGGGTGCTGCACTGAAGTTAAAACATGGATATAAAAACATGACAATGTAAGGGTTGGGAGGTTTTCTGCACTATTACACACAGGTTGCATATGTATGGTCTTGAAACATCCTGAGAACACCTTCGTCTTAAATCATACAGAAATTTATTTATGGAAACATACACAAAATCTTTGGAAAAGAGGATTTCAGGAAATTGTCTAAAATCAAAAATACGTGTTTGATATTAATGCTTCAGTTTCTGAGCTGTTTTAACTTCCAGTAGGGTTGACATAATCTAATGTGACTTGGGGTTTTTGTTTGTTTGTTTTCTT
>NW_008626588.1:0-8606 GCF_000691845.1 Merops nubicus | reverse complement strand
CTGTAGATGAGGGGGTTCAGCATGGGGATGACCCCCGTGTAGAAGACAGAGATCACTTTGTCAGTGTTGAGGGAGTGACTAGAGCTGGAGCGTAAGTACATGAAGAGCGTTGTCCCGTACAACATGGTCACCACGGCCAGGTGGGCTGCACAGGTGGAGAAGGCTTTTTGCCTGCCCTCAGCTGAACGGATCCTCAGGATGGCAAAGGAGATGAAGACGTAGGAGAGCAGAATGGTGGAGATGGTGCTGAACTCGATGATGCCAGCCAAAGAGAAGAGGATCATCTCGTTGACGTAGGTGGTGGCACAGGACAGAGCCAAGAGGGGGGGAACGTCACAGAAGAAGTGGTTGATGACGTTGGAGCTGCAGAAGGGCAGCCTGATGATGAAGGTCATCTGTATAATGGAGTTGAGGACCCCCCCGAGGTAGGACCCCACCACCAGCTGCAGGCAGAACCTCCTGGTCATCACAGAAGGATAGAGGAGGGGGTTGCAGATGGCCACGTACCGGTCGTAGGCCATGGCGGCCAGCAGGAAACATTCAGTTGTCACAAAGATGATGTAGAAGAAGGCTTGGCCCATGCAGCCAGCGAAGGAAATGGTCTTCTTCTCTGATAAGAAATTCACCAAAGTCCTGGGGGCAACCACAGAGGAGAAGCAGATGTCCACCACGGAGAGGCTGCCGAGGAAGAAGTACATGGACGTGTGGAGCCGGGGGTCCCCTCGGATGAGCAGGATTATCCCCACGTTGCCCAAGAGGGTGATGGTGTAGATGAGGAGGAACAGCACGAAGAGGGCTGCCTCCATCTCCACCACCTCACTCAGGCCCTGGAGAACAAACTCTGCCACCGAGGTGAGGTTCTGCTCTGCCATCCAGGGCTTCGTGTCCGCCGAGCACAGGAGAGCCTGAGAAGGTAGGACAGGGTCAACCACGTCTTTAGTTCTTGGAATTGAAATGGAAGAACTGGAGAATCTACAGCCAGGGCACTCAGAGGACTCATTTTGAGGGAGTCAGAGTCAGGGTGAGGTTCTGCTCTGCCATCCAGGGCTTCGTGTCCGCCGAGCACAGGAGAGCCTGAGAAGGTAGGACAGGGTCAACCATGTCTTTAGATCTTGGAATTGAAATGGAAGAACTGATAATCTACAGCCAGGGCACCCAGAGGACTCATTTTGAGGGAGCCAGAGTCAGAGGGACCATCCTGCAGCCATCTGCTTCTCCTCAGCCCAAGGAGAGAGGAGGTTCCTTCTGAAGGGAGAGCATCCCAACCCTCCCAAACACCTTTCCCACCTCTGGGGAGTCCCTGCAGAGGGTCTTTTGCTTCCTCACACGGTGGGCAGACTTTGGGCAGCTCCGTTTCTATCACACAACCCCACCTGGGTACCTACAGCTTGATGAGATCCATGGGTAGAGGAGCAGACAAGGGGGGACAGCCCAAATCACCAGCTCTGCCCTTGACCCGTCCTTCAGTTTTTCTCCACACTTGTTTCCCTCCCTCTCTGTTTCAACCCAACCAGGGTAAGGTGCCCAGAACATGACAGCTCTGGGGTAAGCCTCCAACCTTTCCTTGGCACAACTGAGAGACTACACCACTAAAAGACAATAAAACACCATCAAGCCCATCCTGATGTCCCCATGCCACTCAAGAATTGAGCTGTTTACAGCTGTCCTCAGCAGCCACCACGAACCACCAGACTGCTGATGACTAATCACACCTTCTATTTGCAGAAGGGGCCCAAAAACTCATTTTGCAGAAGTGCTCCAAGGGCCAGGAGATGAGTGTGAGCTGCTGTGAAGCTCTGACTCAAGTGAGGTTCACGGTGGAATGGGAGGTCACAGCTGGTGCTCTCCTCAGGGTGTGCAAACAGCATCTGACCACAAATTCCCCTCCTTTCCAGGGGACAGCAAGGGATGGCTGAGGGCACCAGCAGAAAGGGTGAGGCAAGGGGTGAAAAAAAGATCCAGACTGAAAATTCACGGGTTTAAGATGCCCTCTGAAGAAGGAGAAGCTTCTCCAAGGGAGCCTGATGGTAGCCAAGTTGTGTCCTGGTGGTTAGGGAACCCACAAGGACTTTTCTCACCCTGTTTCCAGCAGGAAAATCCCCAGCAGCTCCTCCCTCTCCCTTCAGCTGGAAGAGGAGTCAACACCTTGGATGAGAGCCCAGAGCTGGGTTCACCCCTGGTTGCCAAGGTCTGGGCAGCTTGGGAAGCTGCTCACCCTAAAGACAAGTTGCTCTCCCTGGTGACGTGAGGGTTCAGAATAAAACAAGGAAATCTTGAGAGATTTAATAAATCCATCATTTATTTTTTGACATAAAGATGAGGATCAAAGTCTTACCTCACCAGATGAGCACCAGGATCAGAAGACTTGCTGAAGAACCTTCCTCCATCAGCAGGATATTTCTTTATGGAAATATTCTTTCCTTTTTAAAGCAGATATCAGGGTCAGTGGGTGGGTCAGTCTTGCCTTGAGAGTGTTCTCCTCGCTTCTTCTCCCTTCAACACACCCTAAGCACCAGGATTTCTGGTCTTGAAGCCCTCCTTTAGCTTCCAGATGGACGAGATCTCAGCCTTTGAGAGCCTCCTGCACGTTTCCATCAGCTGAAGGTCTTCACTCCTTCACATGTTGCTTTTATAGGTCTCTCTGCAGGTCTCTGTGGGCAACAGGCACCTCTCCTCGGGGAGCAAGGGTTTGTCAGGGCTTGGGCTGGAGTTCAGGGCTCCAAGAGGAGTGAATCTTGATGCTGGGAGAGTCCCAACACTCTGAGCTGCTAAGAAAGGAGGGAGGGGGTAAAATCCTCCCCTCATTATTGCCACAATGCCAATAACCCTTCACAGCCTCAAGGGACAGGAGAAAACAGCCCAACGAGCAGGAGTTGTCCTTCAGAAGCCCCTCTGAAAATCAAGGAGGAGGGCAGAAGGTCCATCCAGAGGGCAATTTACTGGCAGTGCCTCCAACACCCACTGCAAGCAGCTCAGGCTCTGCCTGGAGGCCTGGGGCTGGTGGCCAGGACCACAAGATGAAGGTTGATCTGATCCTCCAGGCCATGAATGAGTCCAAAGGCTACTGCTGGTTGAGAACATGGAGGCCTGTGCAGGACCCACCTATCAGAACAGGCCTGGGAGCCCACGAAACCACCCACTTCCAGAAAAACCTGCCCATTTTCCCCTCCTTTTTGCCAAGAGCTGGGTCATTCTGCTGCCCCACCTCTGTGGTGAGACCAAACCCACCCCACCACAGCTGATTTTGAAAAGCCTGGTGCTCATCCAGCTCTTTCTGCAAACTTTGGCAGCTCTTTGGATCACTTTTGATCCATAGATGGGCTTGATTCATCCATCAGTTGCCAACAACACGAAGCACAGACCCAGGAGCTGCCTGGGCTCTCTTTGCCCTCAGTAGACATGAAGGTGGTGGTCCAGCTGCTCAGACTTGGGGGTCCAGGACTAGCTGAGACCCACCAGACATCTCTCCTGCTCTCCCAAAGGGTTCAAGCCTCCCTACATCTGTGTCCCTAGAATCCTGGGGGGGTTTGGGTCAGAAGGGACCTCAAAGAGGTCATCTAGTTGCAACCTCCACTGCCATGGGCAGGGACACCTCCCACCAGATGTATCCATACTTGATATCTCAGGTGGAATTCGATGGATCAATAGACCTGGAGGAGGATTTGCCATGTCCAATTAAAGCTGCCTGTGGTCACATGAACAGGTAACTTCTCCCTCAGGTAAGTTCTCCCTCAGGTAAGTTCTCCCTCAGGTAAGTTCTCCATCAGAGCCTTAGAGGACTGGCTGAGAGATGGACAAACAGCATGAGGTTGGGTTTGTCTTGCTGACATATGGACCCACACATGAGTTCTAGGTGGCCCAGCTTCATTTCCAGCCTGGGAACTGAAACTGGATGAATCACAGGATTATTTAGGCTGGAAAAGACCTTCAAGATCAAGTCCAACCCTCCCCCAGCCCTGCCAGGTGCCCACTGCCCCGTGTCCCTCACCCCACATCTCCACGGCTTGGAAACCCCTCCAGGGGTGGGGACTCCACCACTGCCCTGGACAACCTTCCAGGGGGAGAAATTTAAAGAATCATAGAATTGTTTAGGTTGGAAAAGACCTTCAAGAATTCAGTAGATCAGACCTTGAAGAGTCAGATGACTACAGAGCTCTGGCAGAAACACTACGAGACTCAGAGAAACCCAAGACCTTCTGGAGGAGCAGCTGGAGCCCAGCAGGAGATCTTCAACACCCCCAGAGGACAGAAGCAGCACAACCAGCAACAGACCAACACTTCCACCAGCAAACCCAAACACTGACAAAGATCAACAAGACCTGTGCTGGCCCCAGACTGTGTTCTGGTCGGTTGGAGCTCCATAAATGGCAATATTTTAACATCAGGGTTTCTATTTGGGGAGTTTCTGCGTCAACACTTTCACCGTGGAGTCACATTTGTCCCCATTTTATCATCAACCCTCCAGGGACAAACCAAAACACCCTTGTCCTTGAAAAAAAAACCAAGGAAACAAAACCACATTTCAGTGATTTCCAAAAGAAACTTCTTTAGTTTCTACAGAAGAATGAAAAAGAGTCTGGAGAAAGCAGCTACACAAGCAGTGAGGGGGTAATTAAGTGTAAACCCTGGAAATAATTATCACTAAATTCTAATATTAATATAATTATCACTAATTCTTCCACCATGTGATGTATGGATGCAGCTAAGGGTATTTTTGGCCTATTAATCTTCCTCTTATGGAAACAGAAAAGTGCTGCAAACAAACAAAAAACCCAGAAAATGGTCTAAAAACTGAAATCTGGCCTGTGGCAAGGACACAACTTCAGCTGGAGGGGTTCAGCCTCCCTAAATTTGGACGTCTTGAAGTTCAGGTGTCGGGGTCGTGCTACGTTCAGCAGTATCTTCAGGCAGCATCGTCCCCTCGAGTTGTTCCCAGGGTTTATTTTGGCAAGAATCGTGGTCTTCTGCTCCTGCCAGGAGGGAGATGGAGATCAGGTGGAGTTTTCCTCCTAAATTTGTTGTAGCTGGAGGAGAATCCAATAATACCAGTGAAAAAAAAGGTGTAAAGCAACTGGGAATGAGCCCCTGAGGCGAGACGCAGCTCGACCTGCTCCGGCCGTGAGCTAACCTGCCACCCACTGGAAACAACCAGCACCCCAGGGGCCAGCCCCTCCCCTTTTAGAGACATCATCGGGTATCGACCACCCCATTGGCTGCTTGGGTTGTTTAGCCAGGCTGTGGCCCCGCCCACCTACAGCCACCTCCAACTATTAACCCCATCCTGGCCAGACCCAGGACGCTGGGACATCAGAGGGCAGGTTAAATGTAGCTCTCATTCCACGGCAAGAAAGTCTCGTTCTGCCCTCAGAGCAGGCTGGAGGAGGCCTCGTTTTCTTCTCATGGAGTGGTTTGGGTTGGAATGGACCTTGGGAGGTCCTCCAGTCACAGCAACGAGCAGTGGGAGAGCTTCAACCAGAGCAGGTCTCACAGGGTGGGTTTTTTATTCCCTACCCCAGTTTTCCACTTGGCTTTGGAGACTCCACTTGACCCTGGAGACTCCTCCTGCCCTGGGTTCCTCCTTGCCACCAGTCCCACTGCCATGCCCCAGAAAGCACCTGAGATGCCACCTCTTGATCTTTCCTCTAGAAGATCCAGTCGTTTTCCATCCAAACTACTTTAGTCCCTAACTCTGTTATTAATTTCTCTGAGGAGATGGAATCTTCACCTTTTTATTTCTGAGGAAAACTAGAAAAAGTAAGAAGACAGAAAATGAGACAACAGCCTCTTCCATTTCCTTCAAAACGTGATAAAATAATTCATACACCCCCAAAAAGGATTGTGCCTGGGGAGAGGGGGGACAAATAAAACACACCAAAGATTTCTCCTGTAAATATTTGCCCCACTCCAACTCTTCCCAGTAGGCAAGGACAGGTTTTCCAAGAGAAATGCCAATTTTTGGTCATGGCCACATTTCTTTGGTGTTCTTCCAACTTCTTTTCCACTTTCTGGCTCTCTTTATAACTCGGAGCTCCAGGGAAGCAAATTTATGCCAAGTTCTCTCTTCTCTCTTTAATTTTGCACGGTGTTGGATGGCCACGGTTGGTTGTGTCTCCCAGAAGCTCCTCCCTTTGCTGTTTGCTGCTTGGATGGTTGGGATAAGCTGCCAACAGCCTCGTTGGACACATCACCCCATGAAAATCACTTTTGCTTTTTCTTCCCCTCAGCTGTAATTGGAGATTTCAAGAGTTGAAGGTCTGGAGCTCTGAATTCCTCAAGCCTTGAGTTGGGTTGTCTTCTGGGAGCCAGAACATGCCAAGATCAGAAACATGGAGACACCATCTCAGCATCTTGTACCTATGGGAACACTCAAGCTGGAACGTTGAACCAATTTACTAAGCCTTGAAAATCCTCAAAAATCATCTACCCGTTTCCAAACCAAAATGTTCCCCAATTTGAGCCAACAAGGTGTGAGTGCAGCCCAGAAGCAACCACAGTCTGGGCTGAATCCAAAGCAGCGTGGCCAGCAGGTCAAAAGAGGAGATTCTACCCTCAATAGACCTTCAGAGAGACTTCAGTGCAATTTTGAGTCCCACTCAAAAACAGCAGTTCAAGAAATAGTCTCCTGGTCACCAGCTTCCTCCACTCACCTCCTCCTCCTCCTCGGTGACCCCAAAAATGACCCCAAGTGGCTGAGGAAATGGGACATGTTGGGGTGAAGGGGAGGATCCATCTTGATTAATGTAATTATCCCAAAGTTCCCCAAAAGCATCACCAGGTACATGGCCAAGAAAGCCACGAAAAGGTGGATCTGGAGATCCAGGGGCGTGGTCAGCCCCAAGAGAATGAACTTGTGCACGTCAGTGTGATTGACAGGTGTCATTCTCTGTAACACATTCAACCCGTGGGAGACAGGAGAAGTCATAGATGATGATTTGAGCACCTCAGCACTCGGCTTCCTCAGTGTCACCAAAGGGAGGCTGAGACCTTCCTCTCATGAGGTCATGAAACGTCTTCTGGCCCATAAATCTCTGTCTCAAGAGCCAGGTCTCTGTCCAGGGGCTTCAAAAGGATCCTAAACCCTAAAACTCATCCAGCTGAAGGATGAGAATGTCCACCAGGGTTCAGCTGAACGTTGTGTGTCCAAGCACGTGACACAGAGAGCCATGAGAGCTTTGAACATTCACTTTTTGGGGTGCAAGGAGCAACGAACCATCCCCTTATTCCCACATATTTTGGAGAGGACTTGGCTGATTAGCTCATAATTAGATAATGGATCTTCTGCACGTTGAGAAGAACCACCAAGGGACCCACACTAGCTGCAGACATCACGAAGACAAGGGTGTCTCATTCCTTAATGAGGGTGGGACCAAGCTCGTGCTGGCACAGAGGTCCTCCAGCAGCCCTGAGCTCCAGCTCCTGCCATCCACCTGCTTCCAGCTCTTTCCATCCCAAGTGATGCTTCTCCCCTCCCCAGAGCAAGAAGGGGTCCTTGGTGACCAACCACCCTTCCAGGAGCTTAACAAGACCTGGTGGGGTTTACCAAGAAAGTTTTCTGATCATCTTGAGAGCTTCTCAGCGGGCTTCTAGTCAACTTAGCTCATTCTGCTTAACAAGCCCTGAGAGATTAATTAGCTGGGGTTAACAAACTTTCTCCCTTATTAATGACAAAGTGAACTTCTTGGAGCTGCTTTGCTTCTCAGAGCTAATCCAGGCCCCAAAGCCAATGGGTTGGAAGGTCAGTGTGTTGGCATGTGGCTGTGTGGAGGACAGTTGTAGGGGTCTGGATGGATGGAGAGCGACGTTCCTCAAGGTTTCTCTGATTCAAGTACCTGCCTCTCCTCCCAGAGGTTCAATTCCCACCTGCAGGTTGAGGTTCAGCTTCCTTGGTGGCATGATGCAGTGACCCAGCAGCACCCCAAGCTGCTGAGGAGATGTGGTGGGGTGCTTGGTGGGAGCTTCTTCCAGTCTTGGCTCTGCTTGGGATCGTTTCTGCTCCATATTTCCTCCTGGTCAGGACTTTTCTTCTCCTCTTGGTCTGTAGCTACGCTGTGTTGCCCAAGTTTCTTTCTCATCACCCTGTATCTCATAGGTTGAGAGGAGAAACCACACAACTGCTCAGAAATAAGTGAAAGAACCCAGTGATGACATGGCCAACACAAGATCAGAACACCAGGGAAGGGAGCAGGTCCCTGAGCTGACCACTGGTGTGGCCAGCAGGAGCAGGGCAGGATTGTCCCCCCAAAACTGGAGGTCTCTCTCTCTTTGGCTGACCACTTGCCCCCATAAGAAGGACACATGGGCCAGATCTTTCCCTCCAATTCTAAAGCAGACATGGAGGGTAGGAGGTGGCCATCAACCAGAGGAATAAAAGGTCTGATACATTCATTTATGGTGTAGGATGGAGCAAAACCAGGAGAGAAGCAGCTCAGAAGCCAGGTGACCAATGCCAACCATGCAGCAACTGCCAAAAAATAGCACCACTGTTGGACACAAACCTCCTTCTGCTCCCAGTGGTGGTGTCCCATCATCACTAGGAGCTCTGCCTGCACTGGACAGTCAGGGAGCCCTCCAATAATTGCCCCCATCATGCACTCACTACCTAAATC
>NW_008626587.1:0-3521 GCF_000691845.1 Merops nubicus | reverse complement strand
CCTGAAATAGGGAGCTCCACTGAGGCACACAAGTGGCCTCCCGGGCCACTCACAGATGCCAGGGCAGCTCTCCTTGCTGGCGTGGGGGCACAGGAGGGAGGTGGGAGCTGGGAGCAGAGCAGATCTGTGCTATGGAAGAAGCCCAGGACAGCCCAGCATCCTTGTGTTTTGGAGCCTTGGTAGATGTTGGTGTCTTTCCCTTCTCACCCTGTTGACATGTGAAAGATGGAGGTGATGAGGGTGGGCCACTCACAGATGCCAGGGCAGCTCTCCTTGCTGGCGTGGGGGCACAGGAGGGAGGTGGGAGCTGGGAGCAGAGCAGATCTGTGCTATGGAAGAAGCCCAGGACAGCCCAGCATCCTTGTGTTTTGGAGCCTTGGTAGATGTTGGTGTCTTTCCCTTCTCACCCTGTTGACATGTGAAAGATGGAGGTGATGAGGGTGGCTGGATGTGGGCTGCTGTGCTCACCCCCCAGCATGTCTCTCACACAGACATCCCCATCTCTCAGACAGACATCCCAAAGTGCACGCTGTTTTATTTATTTACAGAGTTCCAGGTGTGTCTCTCCTCCTCCTTTCTAAACTGTAACAGCGCTGTTAAAAAAATAACTGTAATAAAAAAAGGAAGACAGAAAAAACGAGCAGTCCTCAGAGAAGACACTTCCCTAAATTGTGGCAAGCAGCTGCACAGCCTTGACCTAAATGTGCTGGGAAAGAGGGAGGTGGGGACGTGTGGGCAGGGGGGTGAAAATTTCACAGCAAAAGTAAACCTGGAAGTGGCAGAGCCACAGGGCAGAGGAGCCTTTATGGCAGGTCAGACTCTGCTGGCGGGGCTGGGCGGTTGTGGAAGGAGCAGGAGGAAGCTGGTGACCCGGGCGCCACGTGTGCTTGGCCCAAGCAGGGTTTCCACTGGCCGTGCTCTGGTGCCAGCTGGGCACAGCAGGGTGTCGTGTGGGCGCCTGGCTGGCACCGCGGCGGCTGGTACGGGACCAGCTCGGGTGGTGGTCGCTGCCTCTTGCCTGAGAGTGTCATGGTGTGGGGGAAGGGGAACTGTGGATCCTGGGTGGGTCTAGGTCAGGGCCCTGCAGATGAACAGTTTTAGCACGCTGGGTCTGTCGCCTTCCACCGTGGCAGGTCGGCCAGGAGGCAGTGTGTCTGCCCTGTGCCGCTGCCCGTGGTGGGGAAGGGAAGGGGGGTGTTGTGTCTTGCACCACTGGTGCTGGGCACAAGTCGCCGGGCCCTGCAGTCCGGACGGCCCCGAGCCTGCCGGCCCTGCAGGCAGCGTTTCTGAATTTCCACCAGGAGAGGGGGACACGCTTCTTCTGTCTCCCTGTGGTTTATGTTCCAGTTGAGTGCTGGGAGCAGGAATCAGCCCTGTTCATGCCCCAGAGGAGGGCCGTCAGGAGTGGGACTTTGTGCTGCTGAAGCTGGGCAGTGCTGGTGTGCCCCACGTCCCGTGGACGTGTCCCTGTGGTCCTGCGTGGCAGCGTTTTTGAGGAGGATTGTGGGTCCCTGAGGGGAGGCAGGCTCCAAAGGGCTCCTGTTTCCAGTGAGCTGCTAGAGGTGTTGAGCTGGAGGAGAGCAGAGGGAGCAGACCCGACCTGCTGCGTGAGGTCCCTGTGGCTGCAGAGCTGGTACAGCCCTTGGCTCTGGGGTGGAGGTCTGTCGGGGTCCCCTGGAGCCCAGCTCCTCTGTGCTCTGCCCATGCATGTCTGAGTTCCCAGCAGCTCCCACCTGCAGCGTGTCCCCTGCACGGGCTGAACAGATGGAATTGTGTCTCCTCCTTTCCCCTTTCCCTTTTCTTTGGTAGATAATGATGGTTAAAAGCATCAAACAACTTTATCTTGGAAACAGTGAAGACATTTAAAATAGTTTAAAAAAAAAAAAAGTAGTTGTTATTGTCTTCAAGACAGTAAAAACTTTATCCTGGGCAGATTTACATTCAGGTCTTAAGAGATCACATTTTCGAGGCAGCCTTAGAGATGATGGTTAATCTGGCTCAGATGCTTTTACATTCTGGAAATGCTTTATTAGTGAAATCTAAGTCATGGGCAGAGGCCACAGCACAGCCCATCAGAGGCTCGATGCCATTCTGGGTGTCTGACTGCTCTGCATAATTTTTGTTTTTTTTCTGTTTGTTAGTCTTCTTTTGGTGACTGCTGTTGTAATCAGGCTGCTGTGCCTGTTCAACAGGAGAATTCAAGCTGTTCTTCCCAGATCAATCTGTTCCTCCTGCAAAATCTATTCTTATTTCTCACTTTCTCTGCAGAACAAGAGTTAGCATAGCACTGGTGGATCTCTGACAGCGAACCCATCTTCTCTTCTTTGGGAGGCTGAGCTGTTTGTAGTTCGTATGCTGCAGAAAATAAGGTGGATGTTTTTTAAGAGGGATAAATATTTCCATTTATTGTAGCAATGTGCATCAGGATGAGTCAGTTATGAGCTTTAGTTGTGAATATTAATAGCTTCACAGTTGAGATGTCAGAGCAGACCTTCCTGCTTGCTTACTTGCTTCTTACTTTGGGGATATTCATTTTCATGGTGACCTATGGTCAGAAACTTGGAAAAACTCTCTGGTTATTGTAGGGTTGTACTGTAAGTACTGGGAATGCCATGAATGATGGGAAAGAACAGGCCTTGCTGGTTTGTTTTGTGTGCTGTGGTCAGCCCTGTCCTGAGAATATGACCCCATTAGCCTGCTGGATTTTGGGAAAAGAAGATGACACCATTGATGTCATCAGTGGTATTGCTGATTGACTTGGGCTCATCCCGCTCAGGTCAAGGTTTGGTCCCCACAGTGAGAGGCCTCTCTGGGAGGTGGGTGTGAGATGCCAGATCACCCTTGGGCAGATCCCATCCTCTCACCACTGTGTGGGAGACTTCTGAGGACTCCCACCTCCTGTGGGACGTCCCCGTTTTGGTGGGCTGGCTCAGGTGGGACACGGTGCTGGGTGCTGAGATGGGACACGGTGCTGGCTCCAAGGCTTCGTGGGAGTGATGCCTGGTGGTCACTGTGCATTGCTGTGCAGAGACCTCCAGCCTGGGCTCGGGGGGACGTGGTCTGTCACGGCAGAACCGGAGCGTGTGGTCTGGGTGAGCTGGTGGGGATGGGGCCGGGCGAGTGCCTGGCTTGGCCCACTGGTGGGTGAATCTTGCTGGCACCCCAAAGCAGCACCCCTCATGCTGCAGAAACTGAGACCAGCAAAAGCTGAGTTCAGACCTTAGTCAGCTTTGTTTTAAATCAGTGTGAAATGCTTCAGCTCAGGCAGTTTCAGTCCTGGATTATTTACGGGTTTTAAAATGTTTTTACTGCCTGTTTGAGACAGAGCAGTTTGGAATTGGCCCACAGGGAACTGGATTTGATATTATTTTTTTTTCTCCATAAATTCTGCCCTCCTTTATTTTTTCGTTTCCTGTTGGGATGTCTTGGGTTGGGTTTGGTGGAAGGAGCCCAGCAGCCTGGCAGCACCTTGCCCTGCAGGGGGGCGAGCACACCGTCAGATGGAGGTGGGGGAAGGACCC
>NW_008626586.1:0-20850 GCF_000691845.1 Merops nubicus | reverse complement strand
TAAATAAACCACATATATATATAAATTTTTATATATATAAAAGTATTTATATATATATAAAAAATATATTAAAATACTTTAAAATAATTCTGATTGCCCATGCAACTGTCCTGTATACATTTGTCTCTGTAAACCAGTTAATTTCTAGAAGTTTATTAACTTGTATCAGTAATGTCACCATATATGATTAACCAATTATTTAATGATTTCTTTTCTTTTTTTTTAGCTTGGTATCCTCTGGGTAAGGTCTGACAGAAATTTTATAGAACCCCATATCCTTTCTCCTTGTTTTCCTCATGAAGTTTCATTCAAAGTCAGCTGGATTAACTTTCCTACTTTTTCAAGTCTCTATCTCTTAAATACTTGGTGAGTAGAAATAGAATTCAAACTGCCAAATATATGGGTATTTTGATTACAGGTATAAGCAATTTTCATTATATGCCAAAGAAAAGCTTGTAAATTAAGGGAAAGAATTAAGACCAGACTCAGACAACTATGTTTTTTCCAATTCTAATGCTTTGAGGTTGTTTTCTTCCACAGCTAGGGATCCATTTTTTATTTGTTTGATTTGGATTTTTTCCTGGTCCACATTGCTGTAAATACATACCACTCAAAGACAAGAAAATACTTCAATAATAATTCTTAATAAAGTAAGGATGAGCATTTCTTTGAGACACAGAGCATGATAATTAATAAATTATTATTGTAATTCACTAAGGAGAATTAGTTTTTCAGTAAAATAAATAGAAATAAAACCCTATTCAGTCTTACTTGCCTTCTACTACAGTCTTGTTTATCTTCTGATAGCAGTATCAATAACCATTTTTTTACTCCCTCTTATAAACCTTCTCTTTTCCTTCTTAGCCTAATCAACTTTTAAGGCAATTTGGGAATTGCTCACATACTGAATTTCTTAAGTAGCTTTCAGTTATTCTCCTCAAATATCTCCAGAATTCTTGTTATTCTATCATTGTAACTACACTTGAAAACACTTCTTTTCATTGCCCCTACTTCAGAGTTTGACCATTACTAATGTCATAATAGTTGTTCACCTCATGATAGATTTTGTCAGATTTTATGGTTTATTTGCCAGTCAGTTTGTCTGTAATACTCAAAAACTACTTTAGGAAGAGACTATTTTAAAAATTTTATTTATAGAATATCTACTGTAAAAGGATCTGAACAAAGACTGGATTTCCTTAGTATTGGTGAGTAACTGGGGTAGTAATCATTATAAGGGACATAAGTTCTGTGAGGTTTTTAAAATAAATGTCACAATACTAAAAGAATACAATTTTTTAATTCACCTGTGACAACTGCTGTATTAATCTCTTGTAAGGGAAAAAATAAAAAATCAAGAAATGCAAAATGTGTTTGTGGAAAAGATAGACACAGCCAAACCAGAAAGAATTTCAGCATCCTTTTGTCGATTTGCCCAAATACTGGGTATCCAAACAAATCATCAATGACCTTGAAAGATACACTGTCCTTACATTACCCATCACACATGTTGTAGTTATGGGAGAGATAACAGACGACAAATAGACTTTCAAGTCATATCTTGGGTTTGTGTTGTATGATTTAGATAGCTTTTTTTTTTTTTTTTTCCGCATACCAGTTTTAAAAAGACCAGTATTCTTTAAGTATCTGCCATATAATGGTTGAGAAATTTTATTATGGTGCGCTATTAATGGAGAAAGCAAGAAGATCCCACAATAGTTTTAAAGAACCTTTCTTGACAACGAATATCATTGCTCAAGTTAGTATGAGTTATGTTCTTTGAAATGCGAGATCTGAAATTGTAGTTATTGCTCTTATGCCTTTGAAGTCAAAGGCATCATTTAATTGTCTTGAAGGTTCTATTTGAAAACATTAATTCTAGGTCACTAAAAGGAAACTTGCATTTTTATTTTATGCTATATGCATTTCAAATTACTGAATAATAGTTTGATCTGACTTTCTGATAAGGTTAAAATGCAGCTGGTGCAAAGAGAACAAAGTATTTTGTATCCTGCTACATTTTATTAGATCTAATTGTGTCATAATATTGAAAGTTGCATCTCATCAAACACCCTCTGGTATGCAGATCAGTTTAAGTACAGTGTAATGATAACAAAAAATGAGGGTGTTTTACATACAATATTCATTCAATTTCTTTTCTGACACCTGATGGACATAGCTTCACTAAACTATTATAACTATTTTTCTTTCTGTAATCTTATGACCTGAGATAATTTCAAACTACTCAAATTAAGTTCACAAGTAACTTTTTCAAAAGATACAGTTAACCATTTTTGTTTGTTTTAATATATATAAACGAAATACAAATAAAATTGAAGATATGGATGCCTGAAATGAATTGTAATGAATTGTGTGGTTGTTAAATCAGTAACAATGGAACTCCATATTTATTTTTTTTCAGCATCCTTAAAAATTCCCCAGAGAATGTGGCATTAGGATAGCAAACTTAGTTCTTTGTCCTTTGTTAATGTATTTAGGGTACTAAAATGAATTCACTATAATATAGTTTGCCCCAGATTAAAAGTCTTTAGATTGGAATTCAGATACTTGCTTTACTACAAACTTCCTAAATATGCCTCAGCAGACTTTCTGAAATAGAGATTTGCCAGCTTCCATCTTTTCCTCCCACCATTCTCCACCTTTGGAGACTTGGATTCTCAAATCATTAGGGTCCAATACTAACGAAATGAGCACCTCAAAGTAGAACCTTAGGACACACACAATGCAACTGCTGAAAACAGTGAAAAAGTTCTGTGGCTTGACAGAAGGGATTAAACCCCTTTGGAAAATTACATAGAAGACCATTTACCATATGAGTCTGAGCCATTCCTTGATCTGAACCATACTTACAATATGGATAAGGGATTTTTAAGATCATGCCACACCTTAAAGTACTAAAAGTAGAGGTCTCATTATTGACAGAAACTCTATTAGGAATGCCTACACTGTGCAGTTTGTGCAGTGGACCTGGTGTCTATCCAAGCTACTACATCCATTTGGGTTCAAGAGCAGAGGACTTATATTTTCAGACTTTCCTGCCTGAATTATTGCTATAATAATCTAAAGGTAGTGCATTGTTACTGTAGTTGTGCTGATTTCAGCATAATTGCACACTCAATTGTGCAGAGCTCAGCAGATCTGAGTTTGTAGATCTGGTTCCGAGGCACCTCAAGCATCTATCCATCCATTTGTCCAGTTTCAGGATAGGCCCAATATTGCTAGTAAATCATAGAATCATAAACTGATTCCCACTATGTACACTGGAGGAGAGCAGGCTCCTTCAAGCAGTAGTCACGCAGCAATTCTAACAGCACAGGCAGTCCAGCAGGCACATTACCAGTATCTTTGATGTTAAACCCTACCTATACAATAAAATGAGCACTACTTTATGATTTATCCATGTCATGTCTTTCCTTTTTCATGCAAAAAGTTAACATTACATTTAAAAATTAAACAGAGGACATTAAAAATAATAATTTAAAAAGTATGGGAGGGTCTCTAAGTATTTTATGGATGTAAAAATTAAAGAAATTAAGGAAATCCATATATCATGTTATAAACCCAGAATTTAGCTTCTTTAGAGAAAAGATGTAGTGTACTGAGATTTTGAGATAGCATATATGCAAGCTTCTAAATGGTCTCTCTGACCTTAGTTCAAATATGTGCTTCTTTAGAAATATAGCATCTATTAAACAAGTTTGAATTAAGGAAATATATGGTAAATATTCCTAATTAGTTCTTCATAGAGGATAAGACCAAACATTTGAGATACATAAATTTAAACAAGGGTTGAATACCTTACAGAGCATCTGTAATTTCAGTCTAGTGATGAAGTCAGACTTGATTTGTAACTATTCAGTTATTATCATAGTAACAAACTCAGCTCATTAACACAGGGTTACTACTTTTTCCAAGTTTATGAAGAGCTGAATATAAAGTGAGTGAAAGCTCATTTCTGTCAACAAAGACAGCAGCAGATTTGAACAATAATAGGCAAAGCAAAATAGATGCATTTTAAAGTCTCTTCTTTGTTAGTTGTTGTGGGTTAACCATGGTAGGCAGCTAAGCACCACACAGCTGCTCCCTTATTCCTTAAACTTATTAAAGCAAAAGACAAATGCACCAAAAAAAAAAAAAAAAAAAAAAGTAATACAAGAAATTCATTCATTATTTCCCGCAGATATTTAGCCTTTTTGAGGAAATCAGAGTTTCTTCATGCCTAACAATTACTTGGAAAAAGAAAAAAACACCATAACTCTGAATGCTGAGGTGTTCCAAAATGGTCTTATCCACAGCCACAGATGCTTTGAGATGCTCGTGGTCCTGTGCGGACTTATCCATAGGTCACAGTCTCTTCACCCTGACTTCACACTGGAGTTCCAGCCCATTCAGTATAGCAGCACAGGAGCAGCAGCAATGCCCTGGCAATCTGCTAGCCCAGGCGCATGGCCATTGCTCTTATCAAAATATTCAGTCACAGCACAGTGAGATAAGTGGTATAGCAAACAACAAAAGCAGACGCTAACAAGCACTAAACTCTACTATACCATAAGGCAAGCAAGCCCCACAGTAGGCACAGGAACCTGCCAATTTATAGCTGAACGGATATTGAAGCTATAAATTCAGCCTACTACACTCAAATCTGTCATTATCTCAAACCCTTCAAGACTCACAATGGGTGTCAAAAAGGACAGTAGTGGGTCAGCCCCAGCAGGCAACTGAGTACCACACAGCTACTCCCTCACTTCCCCCACAATGGGATGGGGAAGAGGATCAGAAGAGTAAAACTCATAGGTTGAGATGATGACGGTTTAGAGAGTAAAGGAAAAGCTATGAGTGCAAGCAAAAAAAAAAAATCATTAACTACTTCCCATCAGCATGCAGCTTCATCACCCGTAGCAGTTATTTGGGAAAACAGATGTCATAATTTAAAACATCACATCCTTCTTCCTTTCCCCCCCATCCCCCCAGGTTTTTATTGATGAGCGCATCATATGGCATGGGATACTCCTCTAGTCAGTTTGGGTCATTTGTCCCAGCGGTGTCCCCTCCCAAGTTCTTGTGCTCCCTCAGACTGTGAGGGCAGTGTGAGAAAGAGAGAAGGCCTTGATGATGTGTAAACACTTCAGTGTGTCCAACTGGGACATGGACAACTTGTTCTGTAAGATATTTTAAGGGACAGTATCAAAAGTCTTACTAACCAGACAAATAATATCCACCACCTTCCCTTCACCCACTAGGTGGATGACCTTATTGCAGATTCCTGTGATATTTCTGTTTGTCTTATCCATTTCTTCTTAGTTTAAGTACAGGTAGTGTTTGATTAATAGTGTTTCATGTGTATATGTAGTTATTATAATATATAGTTATATAGATATTATTATATATAATAATATATAATAGTGAATATGTAGTTATTATAAGTGATCAAAAGCTCTGCAACAAGAGTAAAATCATAAACCCCACATATTTAGCAAGAAATACTATAACACACACACATTTACATGCATAAGTTAAAATTTGCTCTAAATAGGAATTTCTTATCATACCTTTGAAGTCTTGATATAGACAATTTTTGGTCATATATTAGTGCACTGAATAGAACTTTGTCTCGACGCTGGTAGTAGGTTACAATGACTTTGCTACACAGTTGAACCAATTCTGTGATTTTTACTTTCTTTAAACTCTAAAAACCTAAAAATCTGCTTTTTACAGATACATGTCACAAGCTACGTTGCCCATAAACTTTGATCTCAGCAGCATGCATTTAGTATCTTTTAAAACTAATATCCACCTTATTTTTTGAAACCTTATGGGGTAAGAAATGTTTTTAGAACACTCATTTGAGAGTTTATGTAGTATGTAATTTACTCAGCTACAGATTTTAATATGGCTAACTTAAATTTCAATTTAGAGTTGAGAAAAAACATTTATTTTTTAAGTGCTGACCTGATATAGCCCATATATTTTGTCTACATTAAACGTAGGTGTCTGTGTAGATAGGATAATAGCTAATCTTCTCTCTTTTCTAGCCATAGTTAATCCTTCCCAGTACTTATTAGCTCCCTCATTCCTCCTCTTGTTTTTTAAATACTCAATTATTTTATTCAAATTACTTATATTTATTGCTTTTCTTTTGAAGCAGTTCATATAAAAGTAATACATCCTCAGACTTATGACAATTTAAAGAAAAAGGACCTTTGTATTTCAGTAGTTGTGAGTAGTCAGAGTGATGATGTTTAGACAATTACTCATTTTATTTTAATCTATATTTTTGATAAAGAAGTTTGGATCCACTGAGTTTAATGACTGATATGACCTAAATATTTGTTTTGCAGCTGTATAGATATCATGACTGTGGGTTCATAGGATCCTTTACACAAAGACATAGAAGCTTTATCCTCCAAATTTTTCTACTTCATTACTGAACACCACAAATACCGTATGAATCACTACTAACAGGTAAGTTGGCACAAAAATTACCATTAGCAAGTATGCCTATGATTAATAAAGTGAGTGTATATGTATATATATATCAAGCTATTAAAAACTACTATCAACAATTAATTATATGTTATCAAAGTATAGCAACGATCAATAGTAACAGTAATCAATCATCTGGTAACAACCAATAACAACTGTCAAGTAGGCATATACTATCATATAAACTTGGCATTAGTGAAACAACTAATCAACAACAATATATATTACTTGTAATAGATTACTTATATTAATATATGTATCTCATCACTATCAAAAAAAAAAATTAGAAAGATTTTGGAAGAGGACAAACCATCCCAAAGGGGAATACAGAAGGGGGCTCAATCATTCCAGGTATAAGAGGACAGATTAAACAGACAACAAAAGCAGGGCCACATAAGATAACAGAATCTCACTTTAAAGATGTTCTGTGTCTCAGAGTCTAGAGTCAGTCAGGAGTCCTAAGTGGGAGCCCAAAATCTCAGAGAAAGTTCACATGGAGGATTCAATGTGATTCAGAAATGAAAAGTAGGAGCAGCTGAAGTGCTGGGGTTTAAACCCCCAGCCCTGAATGAGGGTTGGCATATGGATGATGCCCACAACCAGGCAAGAAAGACCCTCCTGATTACTTTTCACCCAGGGTCTGGCCAGCCTTGGGTGAGAATTGATTAGAAGATTACAATCAGGTTTCCCTGCCTTCCACATTAACTTGGAGGCAGGGTAAGAAGCCACCTCTCTAAGAGCTAACTCTGCTTGCAGTGCATTTGGCAGGCTGCCTACGCAGTGCAGTGTGGGGATTCTGGTTATTGGAAGGGCTTCCTGACTCTTCATAGCAAGTGCTGTTCCCAGGATGGTGAGACAAGATCATGAGTCTCTCTGAGAAGCTACTACATAACTCGAGTCATTGTCTGGCTGATTCCATCTCCCACAGCATGGTTCCTTGTCCAGCTTGCTCCATTCTTCACATTGAGTGAATGGATTGACTTGTTCTTCCCTCTGTCTGGCACTTTGGATCTCTGGTGTGTGATGTGGCAACAGAGGGAGGAGACTGGTTGATGGTCTGCCTGTCAATATGGAATCATAGAATCCTTTAGGTTGGAAGAGACCTTTAAGATGATCAAGTCCAACCATCAAGCCAATACTACTAAGTCCTCAGCTAAAACAGAATCAGAATCTGTCAGGGTTGGAAGGGACCACAAGGATCACCCAGTTCCAACCCCTGTGCCATGACCAGGGACACTTTCCACTAGATCAGGCTGCCCAGAGCCTCATCCAGCCTGGCCTTAAAGACCCCCAGAGATGGGGCTTCATTCTGTTTTGGACAAGTGGTCAGCAGAAGATCAGCACAGGCAGTTCTCAGAGGTAATGGCTCCATTTTAGATAAATTTGACTCCTTTTTATTACATCGAGTTAACTAGAGAGCATAGGATACACTATTGTAAGCAGCCAATTGATGTTGTCAATTTCAATTTTTCACCTGTAACAGTGAAAAGATTGTTATGTTTTCTTGTCTTCCAAAGCAGTTTCATTGCTCCAGATTGCCTGAAAAGGTGAAAAACAATGTTTCTGTTACAGTGACTTGGTTTTGCACCTACTGGTGGTGTCTCAATATGTCTGGTTTCTAGGTGCTTAGCTGTACTCCAAGGATGTTTCTGATTTCAGGCCTAGTTACCAGGCTGGCAGTTCCAAGCTGATTGTCAGTATTTTTCAACAGACATTTTCTTTTGGTCACTAATTCTCCCCTTCTAACCATACCACCTTTATGGCTGCTCATACCAACAACGAGCCACTAAAACCACTGAAGTAATAATTGAAGAAAAATCTTTCCTTTAATTCAGGGTGTCTTGACCTGGGTTTTGTCAAAAATTTGGATTACTAGAAGAACAACAATACAAGTGTGTTATATATCGGTATATGACATGTGGCTGCAGATAACTCTTTGGTTTTAACATATTCTTTCCAGAAAATGTAAAGATGTTCACTAGAAGAAAGAGGTGTTGAAACACGATTGGCAATGTGTCGGTCACCTATGAAATTTAGAAGACCACCTCTATTGTACTTAGGTTGAATTTTGTTTTTAAAGGAACCTATTTCTTTTTTTTTTTTTTTTTTTTAATTTGTAAAGTACACATTTTAAAAACCTTTTTACTGATAGCCTGATGCCTGTGTTTTAACATCATTGAGTATGGTAGAAAAACATCACTTTTCTTTCTTCGTGCTTTTTCTCTTTGTTACCAGGGATCCTTCCAGAAAGAGAAAGTGGTTGCAGAGTCTTTCATTTTCTTCTGCCCCATGTGAAAAGGAATTAAACACTACTGTTG
The DNA here is from genome assembly GCF_000691845.1 of Merops nubicus. Classification (NCBI taxonomy): domain Eukaryota; kingdom Metazoa; phylum Chordata; class Aves; order Coraciiformes; family Meropidae; genus Merops; species Merops nubicus. The sequence continues at coordinate 12,028 of NW_008626586.1, read as the reverse complement.
GCTGACAGCTGTCTCTAAGCCAAAATTTGGGCCTTCCTCTTTCAAATTCCTTTCTTTGTGACTCATTGTTGTCCCTAGGTGCCATTGCTGACACTGGCTTGCCTGTGGCTATACATTCCTCATACACATAGTTCGACACACAAACTATTGTGTCTTACAGACTTCTTCTCCTCTAACATTAACTACAGTTTGTTTTGCTGGAAAGGTGGAATGTACCTTCAGTTTCCTTATACATATCTGGGCAGCATTCAGCAGCAATTCTGTGTTTGCTTTTGTTTAATTAAGATCTAATTTACAAAAAAATCAAAACATCTCCAAGAAGCACATGGGGATAAAGTACATAATATAAAACTGGAAATATTTTTTTCTGTTTAGAGTTTTTTGACAGTACAATTTCAGTTTGTTCAGGAAACTATTATGAAGCAGAATAAAGTTATATGATTGGTACCAATATTATTTGGTGCAATTTAACTAGATGTTAATTTGCAATTGCACAGTATTGAGACAATGAGATATTTTCAAATTGAACTTTGTTAAAAGTAAAAATTAAGGCCACTTACTTATGAACTTGGTTCTGTTTAATATATCATCAATGCAGAAGAGAAGAAACAGAAGGAAGACTTCTCTAGAAAAAACATCTATATGTGATAGCTGAATTTGTCCTGTTGCTTCTCAGACCTTCTATTAGTGATAGGTTGGTTTAATTTATAGTCTAGGTCAGTTAAGAACCTTATAAGCATCATAATTTACTAGTGGAAAAATTTCATTATTACAGTTGCTTGACACAAATGAACTCAGTAAGTTCTGAAAATGAGTATTATAATTGTATTTTGCACGAGTAAAAGTGTCAATCACACAAGAGATTTCTAAGCATTTTTATAGAGTTTTAAATCTGTCAGAGAATTTGGATTATGAAAGAAATTATATTGTTATTAAATAATAGCAACAAATAACATTTTCTAAAAGTAAAATACATCTCAGTCGACACTTCATGTTGTGTGATAGGCTTCCCATTAGTCTGGAAAGAAGTATAAAATTGATATTTTTATTTTAAAAGTAATGAAAATCCCCACAGTTTGCCCTCAACATTACATGTTTTACATATTTAATTAGTTGTAGTTATATTGCTTCAATAGGATTCTTCAAACTTTTTTAATTGCATCTAGAAAAAGCTAGATTCAGTTCAAAATACTGAAAATAGTAGCCAGTTGAAAAGTATTGGATATTTATTGCATTAAGAAATTTTGTCAAATCTGGCAAGAGTTTGCTGAAATTCTAGATTGCCTACTCTGTTACTTTATATTACTGTAATAAACCTTCTTGGAGAGAAACAAATATATTAGAAACAAAAAATGTCTTTTCACTCTCAAACATACGAGCTTGTATACCAGAGAGTCCTTGACAGTATTCTATTTTCATTAGCAATTGCTAATTAGTCCAGTGAACTTGTCTATGTGTGTTGCTGTTGTCGTGCTTGAGTGCTCTTGAGAAAATCAAGTAGCAAGCATATATGTTTGATGTCTGATAATTAGATAATATCATTCTCACTTAGAATAATTGGTCTGGAAACATAATTATTTATTATTCTGAAAGTGTTAGAGGTATTAAGTGTAAATGCACCTGATTTTTTGGTAACTTGATTCCAACTAGACTTTAGCTGAAAGTACTTATTTCAGAACCTGGCAAAACTAAGCGTTGTTGCACAGTACAAATGTGAGGAATGTATTGGCTCTAAACAAAAGCCAGAATAGACGATGAAAGGCTATGCTAGGATCAGGCAATAGATTGCTTGTCTCTGTCTCTTGCCACTACTTCCTCCTCCATATGTTCCTTGGTTAAAACTGTATGTAGACTGTGTGTTGTTTGAGCAGTGTGATCTACATATGCTGTGTGGATAGAATGTCTAGGACAATAGAAGCCCACTCATATTAAATAATCCTATTATTAATTTTATTTATTAATAATAAGAGACATATCCAAATAAAAAGAGCAGACAAAAGCAATTGTATACATATAGCGTATGTATATGTTCATATTAACGTATGTGTATAAATATACAGGTTATTCAACCAAGTACAAGTTGGGTATTATGAAACCTTGAACATGATTCAGTACTGGTAGTTTAGTAAATCTTCAGTTATCTTTATCTTTAGTTACTTTATCCTGCAAATAGAAGGAATGTTGGAAATCGGAAAAACATGATTGTAACCTTAAATTTACACACAAAAGAGCATTACAATCACAGACAGTGCACATCTATGCAATGAACAAGAAATGAAAAAGAAAAAAATATCTCTACAGGTTAGTGCCTGTAAGGCATTAAAATTTTGGAAATTTTAACAGTTATCTTGTCTGGGGTTCCAGCTTATGTATTTGCTTTCCATTCATTTAGTAGGTGCTTCTCTTCATACAGCTACTCGCTGCAATGAGTAGTACTCACTATACTGCATTGTATTTTTCTTCTCACATGCTAATTTTAAATTTTAGAAGTGTTTCCAGAATTTAAATATTTATTTTATTTAGTGATATTTCACTATTTTTAATTCTGTGATACTCCAGGGAGACCTTACTGCCTCCTTTCAACACTTAAAGGGGGCTTATGAGAAAGATGAGGACAGACTTTTTAGTAGGGTTTGTAGTGAATGGGCAAGGGTAGACTCAGACTAGATATAAGACAATTTTTTATGATGAGGGTAGTGAAACATAGGAAGAGGTTGCCCAGGGAAGTTGTGGATGCTCCATCATTTGAAGTGTTCATGGTCAGGTTGGACTGAGCAAACTCATCTAGTGGAAGATGTCCCTGCTCATTGGAGGGAGAGTGGGCTAAATGACCTTTAATGGTTCCTTCTGACCCAAACCATTGTATGATTCTAAGTAATTTTTGTGGAAAAATAACAAATCCCAAACTAACTGGTTACTAGTCTAGGTGTTTAATACATTATATGTGTCATATATAGTCTATAATATGTATTACATAGGAAAATATATGCCACAATACACATTATATTTTAATTATATGCCTAACTTTTGGCGGCCCTTCCAGTTCATGTATGAATAAAGGTAAATGCTATTTTTACGTTGTGTATAGTTGTGAATGAAGATGATCTGATGCTTATGACACTTACACAATGATCCACTTAAAGACCAAAATTAGGTTAATATGAACATTACTTTTAAAAAAGTTTTAACAAATATGTTTATTATTGTTCTTGTACAGCTTTACATGGTTGTGGATAATCAGTGCATCTTCTGCATTCATGTTTTATTTGCAAGATCAAGATACTAACCATGCATGGTGTGTTGTATGCTGGCGTTTTTTAGTAGTTCGTAGTTAATCATTTAAGAGAAGAAAAATGGACTTACATCTATCCACAAATGTGCAAGTTGTAAACATGCTTTTCCTACAGTAGAGGTAACTTACAGTCAACAATCTTTTCAATAATTTATAAAAAAATATATATATATGCTGTAGATCCCTGTGAAACAGTAGCAGCTGGGAGCTTGATCACGTATATGTGTGAAACCATGGTATCGTACCTTTACTAGAATGATTTTATCACTCTTCCCTAACTGAATTGATTTTAAGTCTTAAAGCTGAATTGAGGACACAAGCTCCATCAGCTTTATCTTCCAGCAGGTACACTGCCTTTGCCAGTGGAAAAAGAACTGTCTACAGATCAGATAAGTACTAAAACCTGTTCTTATCTTAGGTTACCAGCAAGTCATAAACCTAGCATAATTTGTCTTATTTCATGTACCAAACAAATTCTATGCTAGGTATGAATCCCTGTAAAAAAATGTCCACAAGCTTAATAGAATTGTATAATAAATAAACCATAGCCTATATATTGTGTTTGTAAACAAGAAAGAGTATGTTAGATGAAGGGGCTTAAACATATGTATTTCAATAAAACTATTAAAAGTTTATACAGTCAGGAACACAAATTTCACACCTACAGGATGGATTCTATAACATTAAATTTTATCCATCAAAAAATCTTAAGAATTAATGTTCACATGGGTACTGAACATAACAGCACTTTTCATAATACCTCTGAGGCTGGTTTTTTTTTTTCCTATACTGGCAAAGGGGTACTTAACAAGAATCTGGTGTTATTTCATTAATGCTATATGAAGTTCATACAGTAATACAGAATCCAGTTCTATTGTCCTGAAATGCTGTGATCTGAACCCTGAGCCCTGAATTAAAGTTGATATATGGATGATTCTCAATACCAGGCAGAAGATTTTTCTGTAATAGCAGAAACATTCCTCTTGGTTTTCTGTCAAGTCCTGGCCAACCTTGGGTGAAAACCATTTAGGAGGACAACACCAGCTGTCCCACCTCTGAAGTCAATTCGACAGTATAGGAGCTGGTTCTGTTGGGAGTGAACTTGGGAAGCTTATCTATGGGTAGATGCACTGTATAGAGTTTCCTTGTTACTGGAAGGGCTCCCTGACTGTCTGCTGCAACCAGTTTTAGAAGAAACCTACAAACATATTCTGAGAGGTTGAAGGTCAGGGCCCTGAGTGCATGAATGGGCATTAAGAATCTTGACTAGCCTTCCTTGAACAACCCCCTAAACAGACACACGTATACATCCCTACACATCCCCCTGGCCCTGTGCCCCCAAGCTCCAGTTGAGCTCAGGTTTGAGCACTGTGTGCCTGCCTAAATCCTACCATAGGTGTCCCCGGGCTCAGCCCTGCTCTTGCACATCCTGACTTGCTGAATGCTCTCCAGACTGATGTTTGCCTTTTCTCATTGCCTCACATTCGTGTGGTGATGGCTATGCTGTCATCAGGATGTATTGCTGTGTTCACCCTGCTCAGGCACTGCCCTGCTCTAGGCCCACCCTCTGCTGTCACACTTCTCCCTCAGAAGCAGCCCTGCTGTTACTGCTTCATGACAGTGGTTTCCTTATTTGAAGAAAAGAAAGTTATCTTTGTTTATCAAACTAGAAGCAACCTGACCAGTATCTAAATGAAGAGGCATTTCTCATTTTACTAAATATGTCAACCAAGGTATGAAATATATAGAAGTTCAGAATAGGTGCTGTGCTTTTTAAAAATTCTTTTTGCTATTGTGCTCCAACACTTTTTGCTATTTTTGTCGTTGTAGTATAAGTCACGGGAACTGCATCCATAACCATTCTCATTTTTCATTACTTAAAAGTCTGAAAACCTTTTAAAAAGACATAGTAGCTCTGGGTAAGTGACTTGTGTGTGTAACCTCAATAAATCCTGTGGTCTTTTTTGGTCAAGATCAGACTAAATAGTTGTCATACTGTTCTTCGGCCTCATAAAATCTATTTGATAACTTTTGTCATCTAAGTACTATTGAAACTAAAATGACAAATATGATTTAATCTCTTTATTCAAGGGTAAGTGTGAAAGGTAATAATACTATATAGAAACGCTGTTCTCCTAGCTTACACACTTGTTCAGGGAACAGATAAAGTTATGAAGACTGTGCAGAAATTTTGCAAGGTGTAATAAAGTAAATATGACAATCAGCAGTCATTGCAAAGTAAACTGTGTGAAATCCAGATCAACACAGGCAGGCAAGAATGCTTGTTCTTTTAGCACTTGAACGACATAAAAACTTAAACCTGTATTTAATTCTGCTCTTATTCATAAAATAAAATGTTTAATCTTATATAAATGCTTAATCTTATGTAATTTAGCATGCCTGACACTAAGCACAGAGGATTTAAAATGTTCTGTCTTGGGTCAAGATTGTGCCCTAACCTATTCCACCTGCCTTTGTGAACAAAATGTTGTGCTGATTTGCCTCCAGTTTTACTACCCTTTAAATGTTTTAGCTGTCTTAATAAATTGAAGACTTCCAGAGATAAATCACACTTACCACATTTATAAATGACATTCTAAAAGATGAAGATAAAACAAATAGTTTGATTTTCCAAAAGTGCCTGTACACACTAGACCATCACTCATTTCTCATTTTTCAGAATCGTATTCTTCATCTAACTGAAAAAAAAAAAAAAAAAAATGTATAATATGCAAACAAGGTACCAAACAGTGACAACTTCTATGACCCAGAAATCTACCTGGTTAGATGAGTCTGTTTTCTTCATTGCTGTCTTTAATTAGCCAAGTTTGCAGGTTGCTGTGTCTGACATCACCAAATACAGCAAATGCGCCAAATGCCCTCATGGAAATTTTTGAGGCAGTATTTTACTTGCAGTCCAACAAAATAAAAAAATAGGCATACCCTTTGCATTTAAAAGCAAAAAAGCATTCAAACAAAAATATCCTTTGTTCTCCTTCATATACATCCTTATGTCCTTCTTACAGCAAAAGACTGCTTTTTTTGAAGCAAAGCCCTCAAAAAAATCTTTTTTTTCTTTCTTTCATGTCTTGACGCTCTTTTAATTATGCTAGCTAGCAATCAGATCCCTGAACTGTTTGCCAGCCTCTGCACTTGCTTTCCTTAAACAGAAGAGCCATCTGGTCTTCTACATTCTTCTGGCATCCTAATATGCCAAAATAGTATCTTGCCAAAACTGATTCTTGAGCATCCTTGCCTTTGTCTTAGATGCAAGTATGCTGCTCACTGTCTATTAAAACTCTTGGAAAGAAGGTGGTCTGGACAATTTCTGGTTTAAATGTTATTTAATAACATTTTTATTTATTATTATTTACCTTTGCTGAATAATTATTAATAATCAATATTACAGTTTTCTATTAACATGAAAACGTGGCTATACATGAATGCAGTTCTTAAGGTACTTCAGATTTGTGATCAGCCCATCATTTTAGGTGTTATGTTCATGGAGAAAGTCATGACAGAGTCCTGTGTTGCCATTTTTTTTGAGGTATTGAAACGAAATCTTGTTCTACTTATGAAATAGTTTTCCCATGCACAAACATTCAAAAATTATCTATCTTTTTGTATTTCTAGAGAAACTATAACTTCTCTGGAAGGAAAAAGTTAACAAAATAAAACAAGACAACACAGTATAATAATATTAACATTTAATTAAGTAAGAAATCCATTAGTACCACATTAGGAATATAACCAACTGAACAGTGGATTACTAGTCATCTGTCTTGTGGGGTCAAGCATACTTGCACAGAAACATCCACTTAGGTAAACTGTTGTTCACAACTGAGCTAGACATCTGGAATGACTTTGTGAGAGTACTGCTCTGATGCAGAAGTAACCTATCCCATTCTATGATACCATTACTGCTATTCCTAATCTAATTCTTACTCAGAAATGAGATTTGCATGCCATTACCTTAAGAATCTACAAAAATCTTTTTTTCCTCTGCTTGTCATAGTTTTGGATGTCAGCTTTACATTATCTCTGCTGATTACTAGTGGTTTATATGGGACCTTTTGTGAAGCCTGACAAGTTTCTGTATACTGTTGCCACTAATTGAATTCATTTGGTTCCATTGATTTTTCAAATATCCTCTTGCAGAAGCTAGAATAGGAGCCTTAGAATTCTTAAATACTTGAAGAAAAGTCTTTGTAAGACATAGGCTTCTGCTAAATAGAAATGCATCCTAGAAACCAAGTTCATTGTACATCTTTAAACTGAGATACTCCCAGTTTTTAGTTTTTTCATGTTCTTAGAGAGCAAAACAAAGCTACATTGTGGTTTAAAATATTTTGCAAATACTAAGTCAGAATTTAAAACAGAAAATATCTCCTCCATTTAAAAAATTCTGATAAGACTCAGCAGTATTTTGGTTAAAAGCAACTGAGTTAGGTACCAGTTTGAAAGTGAATCTGTCATACTCACAAGTGTACAAGAGAGTGTGCCTGTGATTGTAGGAACAATTTCTCTTGGCACAGAGGACTATACCTAACATTGCATTATTGGACACTATACCAGAGTGTTGTAAGGACAGTTAGGTGGTAGCTGGGATTTGCTGGTAGTGGCAGAGCTGTTCTCTGTTTTTTGAGCTAATGACCTTCTTAATCAGGTGAAGAGTGTGAAGCATTGTTCAAATAGAATTTCTGTCCTGTATGTCCTTGATCAACAACAAATCTAGCAAGGGCATAAACAATCCACTAAATACCAGCTGAAGCAATGAAAACTAGTGATTGAAACTAGGGTGAAGTGACATTATAATTAATGTAAATGAGGCTGCCCAGACTTGGCTTTTTGTCTGTATTGAGGACAAAGAGCTCAGTCCCTCTAAGACTCCCAGCTTGTGAGCTTATGCATACATTAACCTCAGTGATCAAAATAAATAAATACTTTTTAAAATAAAGGAGTTATGATAGATGTTTTGCTAACAATTAAAATGGAGAAGTGAATAAAAATTCTAAGATATAGTTCTTGTTATATTCTTCCTAAAAAAAAAAAAAAAGGAGATAAGCTTAGGGAAATTAAACACTTCTATGATTTCCAGTAAGGTTCCAATGATTATTACTCTGTTATAATTTCATTATGTGAACTATAAATAAAGCTCGAAAGTTAAGTAGCACAAGAGTTAATAAATATTTCTGAGACGTACAGCTTTGTTTAGCTGAATCTTGCAGAGAAAAAGACAAGTGAATATAAAAAAAGTAAATGTGGCAGGTTAGAGTGAGTTCTTTTTAAGATCATAATCGTAATTAATTTTAAAACATGCTTAGCTTTGGAGCCCTCTGCTATGTAAAATGGAAGAAATACTTTTTAAAAATCTTTTATATATTTATAGGTCAGGAGGAAAAAAAAATGATGAAATTGTATACTAAGGAACTATGTTAGTTTACTGCAGATTAAGTACAAAAGGAAAAGTCATAAAATGCATTTAAAGAAATGCAAGAAGATAAATCCTGCCCTAATCAAATTATAGATTTATAGACTGTCATTCTAGCCAAGGTTGTGGAAACAAAGCACAAGAACTTTTCATAAAACAGTAGGCACCCAGAGGGACTAAATTACTGAGGAAAGAAGTTGTCTTTGATGAGCTAAATGGCCTTTCCTTGATCCTGAAATTTTCTTCTATGAGTTTTTGGGGAGAAAAAAAAAAAAAAAAATCAATCTTTGAACAATTTTGTTCTTTTATCTGAGACAAAGAACATATTATACACAAATGTTAGCTCTAAATAATGTTATACTAAAATCCCATTACTCACTTAAGAAACTTAAAAATTCCCAAATGATCATAGTCTATTTAGAGAGTAAACATGTGAAACATGGTCGGTCAAGAGAGGTTCTCCTCCCCCTCTATTCTGCATTGGTGAGACCGCATCTGGAATATTGTGTCCAGTTCTGGGCCCCTCAGTTCAAGAAGGACAGGGAGCTGCTGGAGAGAGTCCAGCGTAGGGCTACAAAGATGATTAGGGGAGTGGAGCATCTCCCTTATGAGGAAAGGCTGAGGGAGCTGGGTCTCTTTAGCCTGGCGCAAAGGAGACTGAGGGGTGACCTCATCAATGTTTACAAATATGTAAAGGGTGAGTGTCAGGAAGATGGAATTAAGCTTTCTTCAGTGTTGACCTGTGATAGAACAAGGGGTAATGGGTGCAAATTGGAGCATAGGAGGTTCAAGGTGAATATCAGGAAAAAATTTTTTACTGTGAGGGTGACGGAGCACTGGAACAGGCTGCCCAGAGAGGTTGTGGAGTCTCCTTCACTGGAGTCATTTAAAGCCCTCCTGGACGCCTTCCTGTGTGATGTACTCTAGGTGGTCCTGCTCTGGCAGGGGGGGTGGACTGGATGATCTTTTGTGGTCCCTTCCAACCCCTATGATTCTATGATTCTATGGTTGCACATATATCCTTCAGGCTAGGAGCACAGACAAGGTTTTCAAAAGAACCAAAGACAAAAATATATACTTTTACAAAACCATATTATTCTGAACCTATTCACTTTAGGTTTATCTTTTCATGTAATCCAAAATCAAGAGTTTCTTTTGGTTTGAGTTTTCTCATCATTAGAATACTAGTTTATTATCATGTGGTTAATTCCTTTTTTTTTTATTGAATAGATTTCTCCTCACTAAGACTGTATTTTAAAACAAATCTATAGCTGTATGCAAACTTCAGAACTATAATTAGTGATTTATCTATTACAATACTTACTGAATAATATAAAATATATGTCCTGTTAAATCATAACTACTTGACTGAGTCTATTTTGTTATATTTTAGAATGAGGTAAGAAATATAAAATGCTCTGAATCTTTATTTGCAGAGTTTATCCTGAAAAGTTCCGTCTTCCAGGTGCATAGATGAATTCCACTTGTTTTTGTTTTTCCTCAATAGTAATGGATTTTTTTGAGAAATATATCTATGCTCAGAAGGGGTAATAATTTTGTGTTTGTATTAAAATCTGCCATAGGTAATCATTTGTACTGTAGTATATACCAAAATCTCACAAATTACAGGAAAATGATTCAATGGTTTTGTTTCTTTTCTCTTTGCATCTTTTCATTCTTTATCTCTGAAGTATATGTATTACTACTTTTGAAAGGCTTCAATACCAGTTATTCCCCATAATGAAATTACTTAAATCAGTAGCATCAAAGACTCTGACTAATATGTGAAGCTGAAACATTTAAGCCCTAATACAAACTATTAAATCATAGATCATTTAGAAAAATTATGTTCTCTTGTGGATTAGAGGTGTCAGTTAGAAAGAGGAGGCTTCAGGTTCTGACATGCTTTCTAACTTCTAAATGTGATTCTGACCAGGCTACTTGATGCCCAAAGTCCTCATCAGAAAAATGGGAGTAATTTTATTCCTCCTACCAGCCTGTCTCTTTATATTAACAGATCTTTAGTATAAAGGTCGCTTATTATTATGTATGATGCCTGAAAAGCAAGGCCCTGATTCAGTTTTGGCTAAAAGAAACTACTGTTATGTAAACTAAAATTTAAAACATCACTGAAGATATTTTAAGAACAACAACAGAAAAAAAAAAAAAAAAAAAAAAGGCAAAGATTAGTAGATTCATTATTTTTCTGGGGGAAAAAAAAATTCTGACTTAGCCTGAACTTCATCAAATTTGGATTTCATTTCCTACAATTACGAACTCTGTAATCTTGTTTTCTGAAATTTTCAGATATGTTGAATTAGAAGGACAGTTAAGCATTGCTATGTGTATTTATTTCATCTCCTGCAGCACCTGTATGTTTACTTTACCAGTGTTCATTAAATGTGATTGGTTTAGGAGAAAATACATAAAATAGATGGAAGCAAAATGATAACATAATATTAACTATATTTTTAATTGTCTATTTCTACTCCCATTGTCTGGCAATGAATAACCAACTTCCCAAGTTGTATGATCCTACTTAATGTTTCATGGAGAAAGAGGACCATCATCCTTTGAGCAGAAGAGACTTTTCCTGCCATAGGCATAGCAACCTTTGGTTACACAGACAGTTTAGATTCAGATACCTCATACCTCTAACATGGACAATAAGGAATGAATGTGCCAGGGACAAGGAGGTAGCAAGCTAAGCAAGACTTCAGGCATTTCAGTCTGTCTCTGTCATACTAGTGGCTAAGGACTCCAAAACAATGTCAGAGATCACTGACATTAAATAGCATTTATAAGTATTATATAAGTATTACAAGGTTAATATCCCTGTTTGTATCAGCATTGTAATTGAACATGTGCGATGCACACACATATTTGTATATATGTTTCTATGTATATATTCTTGCAGGTTTTGTTACTCTCCTGCTTCCTGCATGCAACTAAAAGCATCTTTGTCCACCTCTCTTGTGATGATATTGCTCATAGACTTAGTAAATTTCCTGGCTAGGCCTTCAATAGCATCACAAAACACTTGCAGGATGGTTCTTGGTTGCAATACTTTAGTACACATATTTGTGTTAAAGAAAGCTTAAATTACCTATATTGAGATTAGAATTGTAGAGTCACAGAATGGTTTAGGTTGGAAAGAACCTTAAAGATCATCTAATTCCAACTCTCTGCCATGGTCAGGGATACCTCCTGCTAGACCGCATTGCTCAAAGACCCATCCAACCTGGCTTTGAACACCTAAGTGGTGGAGCATCCACAATTTCCATGGGCAATCTGTTGCAGTGTCT
>NW_008626585.1:0-14228 GCF_000691845.1 Merops nubicus | reverse complement strand
AGAGCAATTTCTTCACCTTTCCCAAGAGAAATATTGAGGAGCGTGAGCTGAAACTGCCCAATTTTCTGATTTCTTCTGGAACCTGTGGGGGAAAATGTTTTGCTTGGGTTTCTTTGAGTGAAATGATTAGTTCTTTCTGCATGTGGCTGGAAGGAGAGAGAGGAACAAGGAAAGGAAGGTTCCCATATGTCTTTAAACTTCTTATTCTTCCATTTTTCATTTCCTATTCTCTGTTGTTTCTTCAGATTCAGGAGAATTTTGTCTCCTAACAGCCTTATTCATTTATTTTAACTGCAAGCGATTTCAAGTCAAATCCCAAACTCCTTGCTGGTCTCTCTTCCCTTTGCACACCGACCCTTTTTACAGTGAACTTCATCTCCCTAAGTAGTTTTTCTCTGCCAGGTAATTTTTCTTCTTAAGAAAAATCTTACACTTGCTTTAAGTTGCACAGGAGACTGATAATATAATGCTCTTGCTTATGGTAATCATGTTCCCTGGGTGGGAGTAGCTGGTGATTTGCAAGGAAAGGTTTGCTCTCCAACTTCAGTAACTGAAAAGGGTTTTTAGGATGTAAATTAAGTCTTGGCTCCTACAGGAACTCTTCTAGATTCTATGTGGTCAATATTCACCATGAAATGTGAAGTATTTCCTTTCAGATGGGAGGAAATTTTAAGTGTTTCAATTCCACACTCAAATTTAGGTTTCAGTGACTATTTTTTTCTATGTTTTTGTCTTGGGAAAGTTTCTTTTCACTTGACGTGATTGAATGTAGTTCAGTTGTGTGATTATGTGCAGGTATGTGTTGTGCTGATGGGATTAAAGAATTCTCTCTCAACAGAGGGTTCACAAAGTGCCTTTTTAAATGTATTTATTTTTTCATACCATGACCAGACTCTGAATCTAATCCTTGTAATGTATCCACCTATGTCTCTTTGACCACTATTCATAGGCCAGCTTGGAACAGAATCTCACAACTGACTTTTTTTGTTCCAAGTTTTGCAGTTGTGTTGAGTCTGTTTGCACCCAAAATAGTTGTTTTTAAGCAACTTCTCTCCTTGAGAATTTTGCTATATGACAACTGTTTTGCCTTGTAACATTCATTTTGTTTATTTGAGGTTTCATCTGCTAATAAGATATTTTGTCTCTCACTGTTTTTCCTTTGTTTTTTAGACAACTTTTTCTTGTTGATTTTATAGAGTGATTAAAATAAAAAGCTTTCACTTGGGCTAGACTTCAACAGAAGGTTGGAAAAAAAAAGTCCTTCATATCATATTTTCATATCTCTTCTTAACTAGATCATTATATTACAGCAGGCAGGAGTCACAAATCATTCTCCATCCAGTCATTTTTCATTTAGACCACTTTGTAATTGCCTGATGAGGTCTGGAGAATGGTCACTATAGCTGGTGCTGTCCTTTGGTAGTTTACTCTGGCTCTCACATCTGGCTCAAGTTCAAGTCCTGAGATTTAATTGATGTTTGCTTCCTCTCCTTTTGATTAATCTTCTTTTTTTTTTTCATGTTTCTCCTTAAGTTTGAGAAAGATCTTCTCTTTCTCTCCTGCTGGGTCAGACCTTCCTTTTCGTCTGACCGTTCCTTCTTGTGCAGCAAGTTGCTCCAGTTATGAAAAAAAGATTTGAAGTCTGGCTTTGGAAAAAAGTTTTCAAGATTATTGTCAATTAAAAAAAAATAATCAGAAATTCTAGAAATACGTTTCACTGCTTAAAAACAAATTCAGAGGGATGCGTGATACACTTGGGCAAAAGAATTGGGCACGTTAGGGTTGAGAATATTCTGAACTTTCATGTCCCAAAAATAGTTGTAAATATATGGAAAGAGCTGTCTTAGAAATAATGTCTGCTGAGAAGAGGCTCATGAAAGCTGCTCTGTAGAATGAAGAGAAGTTTGCTGTGTATCATATCACTGGGAAAAAAAAATGTTTTTAATTTTCTAGAAAGGAAGAACCAAGTTAGTTTTTTGGATTTTGTGTGAAGTCAGATTTTATCAGTGTTTGCTACATCTTGTATGACTACTAGGAGAGAAGACTCTTCTGACAGGTTCATCAGTCTCTCTTTTAGGAAGCCTTTTGTTTCAGTTTCAAATAAAGTTTAATTACAAAGGAAAGCTTGCCTTCTCCCTTGGGTATTTTCTTGTAATAATCTTTCTAATGTAGCGGTCTGCTTAGCAATAATAAATGTTCCTGGCTTGGGAGCATGTGGATGTTTATTGAAATGTGCACACTCCCACTGTGCTGTTCAAAATATCTGTTCAGGGATGAAAATTGATATATTCATGAGGCCTGGCATCTGTTACAATGGGATATTTACAGTTTGTGTTCCCTTGATAGCCCTCAAGAGAGAAGGGAGAAGATGGCTTTTCCCTTTGGTTCACATGCCTCTGTAGTTGGGTAGGATGTACAGGCATTGCTGCTAGGAGTTGTTGTTTTACTGCCTTCTTAACTGTTGCACTCATTAAAAATGTGATGATTGGTAGATTAGTAGCTACACTTCATGGTTCTGCTTCTGTATTTCTTGCACTTGGTGGCACTTGCTGTAGCCTTTCCTAACCCCAGGCTGGGATATGCTCACAAAGTCTGAATCTGAAGCAAAGCAGCCAATACTCCAGTGTTTCTCTGATCACCTGCCCTCTGGAAAGCCACATGCAGATCAATAATTTGAGTGGCAAATGTGTAGATCATCACTTGACAGTAAACCTCAACCTTCAGCAGAATCAGGTGTGTGGAGAACAGGTAAATATTCAGGTAGCTCAGAGAGAACACCGTGGCAGTTTTCACTGAGGTGGAGTGGAAGCCACAGCTCAGAATGTGGACAAGGTCTTTGAAAGACACAATACACTTCCCTCATGTTGTTGGGTGTTTTCCTGTAAGACAGGTGAGAGGGTAATTACAAAACACATTCCAGTTTTTTGGGAGAGACTGGCTGTGATTTTGAGATGGGTGAGATACTTTGTTGTTTAACAGGAGTTAACTTCCCTTTTCTCCCTTTTTCTGATCTTATTCTCAAAGGTGACGTCATTCTGTTGCCCTGACAACAAATAAATAGAATTATAAAAGTGAAAGGACATTTTTAGTTCTGGATCTCAGATGGAAGTTCAGTTCTTGGCTACTTGCCTGGTTCTCCTCTGTACTTGTGTAAAGTTACATCTTTCTTATGAATGGGGTCTGTATTGTTAAGCCAAGTGCCAGAGATGCCTCAGAAATGCTCCTGCATCCCAATTCAGCACTGTCCTAAGAACTGTGTATCTTGTGGTCTGCCTGATAAGTTATATGCTTATACTTGAAGCTTTTTTTGTGGTCATTTGATTTCTGGGTCCTACACATACTAAGTGAAAAATCATTGTGGATCATTAAGTGGATAATTGAATATGTAATTATGGTTTTTTTTTTCAGGGGAAAATACTTGTCAAGGTACTAAAAAAAAAAAAGTTGAGGTCTCTTGTATTTTGTTTTATTCAAGTTGCTGAGATTAACTGTCTTTGGCATTTACAGTAAATCAGAGAATTGCTGAAGGTTATACAAAAAGATCTGAAGTCTTGATTGGAATGTCAGTGGAAGATTGGTAATTGTGTGTACGTATGAGGTAGAGAAGTGAAACGTTGTTGGAATAACCAGTTTCTGAAATGTTTTGGGTGTACCTTGCTTTTCTGGAACAATTTTTCCTCACTTTTGTAACTTGGACAGTACTCACACACACAAATCTGGTAAATAATCCACTAAACTAGTCATGTTAGTGAACCGATTTTTGCCAGTTTAATGCAGTGGTTTGCATGGTACTGCTTTTGCCTTGGTAAAGACAGGATAGGAACATATCTCTGTAGCCCAGAAAATGTATTCTTCACATTTCTTCACTTAAAAAAAGTTTAAAAATGCCACCACCCTGCACGTTTATCCTTGTGCAATTCTGAATTAAAGGAATTAACTGTGGTTTATGTTATTGGATTTTTTTTCTGAATCCCAGCCTCTCCCCCCCACAGAGCACAGTTCTTCTCCGACCCAGTGTAGAAACGCCATCTTGGTTCTAGAGGCTTCAGGACTCGCCTTGGGAGGGGATGGGGTGAGGTGAGGTGAGCCTGTGACACGTGCTCCCACCACGCCAAACACCCCCAAAAGCCCAACACCCCACAGAGCCCAGGGCTTCCCAGACACACCCCACAGAGGCCAGGGTGTGCTGAGCCCACCATTAAACTGGATCGCTTCCCCTCCGGCCCAGGCCGGGCCTGTTCCCGCCCCCAGCGCCAGCACCGGCCCCAGGCCACACTCAGCTATGTGCTGAGCCCACCATTAAACTGGATCACTGGATTCTCAGGCCGGGCCTGTTCCCGCCCTCGCCCCCAGTGCCAGCACCGGCCCCAGGCCACACTCGGCTGACTGAGCCCCCTGCCATGGAGCCCAGCAGGGCCGGGACTCTCCCTTTGGATCCCAAGGGAAATTCCCAGGATTGAGCAAGTCCTCAGCCCAAAATTCCAGAGAGGGAATGCTGCTGGATACGTCCCTGAGAGAGCCCCCGGGCGGCGCCGGGTGAGTGACCCCGCTCTGGGTGGGAGTTTTCCCTGCCGGGCGGGAGCCGGGGCGCATGTGGGGAAACTTTCTTAAAAGGGATATTTCAGAAACTGGGGAGCGCTTAAGCAGAGTGATGTGGGGTTATATTCCCCCTGAGAGCCCAACTGGTGACTTGCTTTGGTCGGTCAGAGTGCTGGTGGTTTTTGGTTGGAATAAATCCCCAGATTGGGTCCTTGCGCCATCTTGTTTTGTGAGGGTTTCTGCGACAGTGTTACAATAAAATGTCCAATTATAATCACTTAGGAAGGTAAACTCTTCTGATAAAGGGCCATTTTTATAAAATAGGTTCTCCAAACTACCACAGTGAAAGAGAACGGAAATTCTGTGGCTGAAGGTACATTTTACTTCTCCTCGGACTGGAGGACAGAATGTGATTTTAGTGTACACAGGGGATGGGTAGTGATGCATTTACAGGATAGGGAGTACCTTTTGTGTTTATCAAAATTTCATATTGAATTAGTGCAAGTGGTTTAAAATCTCTAAAATTTTTAGAATTTGAAAGCTTACAGTACTGTAGCTCTGTTTTATACTCAGTCCCTCTCATCTTTTTCTTGTGTATAGTGTTTGGTAATGTTTTTGCCTTATTATTGAAGAACTATTTCAAAAGGCAGATTTCTCTAGTCACCAGGTCAATTAATAATATATTTAGTCCTGAATGAAATGCAAAAGTAAGCAAAGCAAGTACGGAAATGGGGTGGTATTAAAAGCAATACAGAGGCAGAGTTTGCAAAATGCTAATTGGGAGGGGATGAGTGACTGGGAAGCATATAAGAAATGAAATTTTTCTGTGCAGTCACAGATGGAGGGCTTGGGGGAAGGGACAGGGCATAATGACAGCTTGATAATTAAGGCTGAACAGCACAAGCGGCAGGTTGAAATAGGAGGTCAGGAGAGCCATGTATGAGGCAGAAATCCAGGGTGAAAATACATCTCTGTCTGTGAGGACTCTCGCCAGGAGGTATAAACACAGCTATCTGAAGAGCTCCTTGTCCCCTGAGGAACAAGGAAAGAAGAAAAGAATCTCTCCTTAATTCATAAGCAGACTATGCTCTTCAGGTACCATCAAGTTCAAATCAAAATGACCAGTGGGAGGAGGATCAGTCCCAGTACACGGCTTCTTTAGTACTTAATTTAATAGCAGTTGAGATTTGTAATTCCAGAGAACTGAGTCCAGCCAGCTTAAGAGTATAAATTGCATGCTTTTTTTTGATGGTACCTCTCTTTTAGCTTTTACGCTGTCAATTTAGGCCATGTCATATTTTCTATGTGTATTTAAAAAGGCCCACTGAACTCTAAATCATAACAGTGTATTTCTGAAAAAGCAAGTATCTCTGCAATGATTTTCCAATCATTCTAACGTTGGCAGAGGCATTCCTTGGGGATTCGTTATCATACTGAATTCTTTCTGTGAAAGGAAGTAAGAAAATCAATTATTGCTGTTCAGATAACAGAAAGAGCCTTAAGCTTGGATGAAGTCTTAATACTTGGAAGAAGAACTTTGACTCGCCTATGAAAATAACACATTTTGAAATCCATATGCAAAAGGAGACATTCCTCAGCTGACAATGTAGTTCAACTAGTGGTAGATAGTGTAGCAGGGCTTCTCTCAGCATGTCATTTCTAAGGAAAGCATAGCATTTGTGGGAAATGATAATCTTAATTAGAATTAAAACCCAAACCCCACCGAAATCAGTGAGAGAAATCTCATTCTGTGGATGAATGGGTAAGTTCTGATTTCTGCAGTTCTGAGACAATACCTCTGTAGCATCTCTCTGCTTATAGATCCTAGAGCACTTCACAGACTTGAGTTAAATGAGTTCAAGCATAATTGTGGTGAACGTTTGCAGGAATAAACTCATTCAGCAGCTTTTCAACTGGAAAGAAATGGAGAGAATGTGAGTTGGGGACTGATGATTTTGAGTTAGAAGAAGGGCTTGTTTGTAATTAGCATTATTTACTCATCTCTGCTGGCAGAGTTCTACTACACTTAAAGGGTTTGTTTTTTTTCTGGTTTGTTTTTATCACAATAGTGGTAGTATGCTGGAATTCCGGAAAGTATCTGTTTCTCTAGTTGCAATTCAGTACAATTCTGATGTAGCTTCATATTCCCCCAGTTTCTTAAAGAACATTGTTCAGAATTCTTCTAATTTACTGTTCCCAGGAATACTTGCCTAAGAGGTTACTAATCTGTATTAAGACGTATCAGTGAATAGCTGGGATGGAGTTGAAATCTCATAAACCATGTGTGGCAGTGTGAGATTGCAGTGGCCACAGCTCAGCTCTGCCATGGGTGAAGCACCCTGGGCACCCTCCTGTGGGTGACCCTGCTTCAGCTGGGGAGCTGGACCAGATGATCTTCAGAGGTCCCTTCTGTCTCCCACAGTGCTGGGATTCTGTGACTCACAAGACAAATGGAGTGAGACCAACACAACCCCTTTTGGGCGTGTTGGTAGCTCAGGATGGCAGGCAGAGGATTAAGTAGGGAGGGTTACAGCAGTGTTGCAGTTTGCAGTCTGAGATACATTCCTAATGGAGCTAGCTTGTGCCTTGAAAATTGCAGTGTTGATTCACAGCAGTTCCTCACACGTTGCACACACCGTGTCCCAGGTACTGTTAAATACGTTCCACTTCCCCACACACTTGTTTTGAGTGGATCTAAATTCCAGAGCCAACAGACCCTGAATGTTTCCATCTTCAGCACAGTATTTCTAGCTGTTGCTTCCCTTCCAGAAGTTTTGGGTATTTTTTTTTTTTCTCCTAAAAGATGAATGCTGTTTATTATTCTGATATTAGAGAGCTGAAAATGCAAAGCCAAGCCTGGTGTAGAGCGACGACGACATCCTTGGTTTTGTCAAAACATTAACTTGCTTTCAATCAGCCATAATCAATTAGATGTAATTTCCAGTATGTGCCCTTTAAACCACATAATGTCTAGAATCAAGCTGGATTGCATAAATGAAATGAGAGCTGCTGTCTGAGGTTTGCTAACAGTGAAGATTTCAGAAAAGGGGACAGCAAAGCTTGCTCTTAGTGGCAGAGCTCCATGTAATAATAAATACTATAATTTTGCTAATTGTCTTTATTTTACTTTGTCCTGAAAGTAAGTTATTCATGTGAAGTATTGTAACAACATCCAGGTAGGAAATGATGTAAAGGACTCTCAAATACAGTAGTGCAAAGAAGCCAAGAACAGGTCAGACAAGTTGAAGTACATCGCAGAAACAGGGAACTTTAGGAAAAAGTTGCCTATTGTCTCTCCTCTGTGGCTGGGAGATGTTTCTGTAATTGCCTAGCAAGAAGGTGAAAATTACTCAAGGGAGAACCATATCAAATGCTTCCCTGGGCCAGTCTGGTCAAATATTCTTCTGAGAGTGTTCATGGGAGCCCTGGGGATGAGGGTGCCTGCACTGCTCCTCTCTCCCTCATTTAGAATTTGGGGTGTTAGGGTGTACATGTCTTAACATATCAGTGTCTAATAATTGTTAAACTTAAAACTTATATTTGCAAGTTCTGCAGTACAGCTGTTGCTTAGAGAATGCTCAGTAAACAATGATTTTGTAGGAGAGCATTCCACATTGCCCTCCTTCCTAAGTACTGTTTTGTTATTAGGAGAAATCAGATATTTAATATAGTCAGAAGTTGCAGGAGTGTCTCATGTCTTCTAAATGTTTGGCTCTGTAAGGGCAAATTCCCCTTTGAAAAGCAAATGAGTCTGTCTCCCTCTCCCAGGTACCTTTTTTGATCCTTCACATGTGTCATGGTTTCATTCACTGTGTTTTAGTCTTGTTGGAATTTATTTCACACAGTTTTCTCATCGTAACTGAAAATGACTCTGAAACCTGAGGAGTAATATGTGACCCAACTGCACTTAATGGCTATAAGCTTTGACTTGTATTTTTTTTATTTTCCTTAACTTTGGTGCCTTCTGAAGACACTGATAGGCTGTATTTTTGAAGCAGACAGCTTGTTGCAGTGATCCACTGCCAAGTGTTCCTGGGTCAGGATGCTGCTAGAGGGCCATGGCAGGGAAACAGGCAAGTTGTGGCTTCTCCTATTGAATAATAATTATGAATTTGTATCTTGGTAAGTAATAATAATAAAAAAATAAAAAAGAATAAATCAGATTATCTTCTGCAGTGCTGATTGCTAAGTGATTTTGAGAAGCATCTTCTGCCCTTGGCACTGTGTGGTGAGCCCATTCTCCTGGCACACAGTGCAGTAAGGACAGAGCACACTGTGCAGTGTCAGCTTACAGCCCAGGTCTGGGCAGAGGTTATTAGGCTGCCACCTCTTTGGGCAGCAGGGGGGGGAATTAAATCAAACCCCCAAACTCAAGGATAACCACAAAAAAACAACAGAATCCTCTCTCCCTCCCACACCCCCACTAGCAATAAACACTATTCACATCTTGCCAAGTGATTTTGCACTGATGGAGGCTTTTCTGCCTTTAACAGGTTCCTTTTTATTTAGTTTTGTTTCCCTTGCCCCTCACCATGGAAGACCATTTAATCTAGATGGTGTGTAATCTAGTCAATAATGTGGCATCACCTTTTTTTTTGTTTTCCTTTGAGGGGGGAATTTGCTTTTGAAGCTGTCCCTCTTGAGGAGAACTTCTGCAAAATCAAGGTTAGGAATGAGACGTGGGCTGTGATCATCGTGGGCACTTCTACCTGATTTTATAAAGAGGAGTGAACCTGCATTCCACTTAACCTGGTTTAGATTATAAACTAGGATGACATTTGGAGACTTAGTGACTAAATATTTCTCAGTCTAACACTTCTTTCTCCTCTGGATGTTTGTGAGTTAGAGAAGTATTATCATAGCAGCCATGCAGGTAATTAAATTCCCTTATTAGCAGCCTGTATGACCAAGCAGTAGATGGAGACAAACATTTCAGTCTCCTCTTGCTCCAAGACAGTGATGTGACCCTCTGGTTACAGCAGCATCACATATCATTTCTTTATTTTGCACACAGCCTTATGGATTTCTCAGCTTGTCTGAAATATCACCCTGCTCATGAAGGGACAGAGAAAAATAGCCTTTCTCCAAATGTCCTTTTATGCAGCTTGCTTTTGATCATAATTTGCTACAGCATTTATATCTAGTGCTTTTTTTGGACATGGAGAAAGGGAAGAAAGAATAAACAAGAAATAAAGGATAAAACACCACTTTAAGTGATGAACTTCCATTTCTACTACTTTTTTTTTCCCCCATAGGGAATGACTTGTGGATCTTGGCATCTTGAATGTATTGCAGAAATAAATCAGTCCATCAGCCTGGTTTTGTGAGCAGCCTTTGGCTGAGGCACAGGGAAGGGTGTTGGATATGTCAGTGGTTGCACAGCAGTTTTATACTGTTCCCTAAGAGCCATCAAGTGTATGTCAACATGTTGGTTTGGGAAGGAAATTTTCTGCTGCATTTCATATATGGATAATAACATGAATAATAGGAAGGTCACTTCCTCTTTCAAAGGAAATCCTCCATCTGTCCTGGGAACCTTAGAACACTCTGTATCTCCAGTGTTCCCACTGAAATCTCTTCCTGCAGCAAGCTGAGTGCTGCTCCTTTTCTCATAAAGATGAATCCACAGACCCACGAGGATCGTTGGCTGAAAATCACCCCCAAATTGCTTGAGGATGCAAAAGGCCCCCAAAGGGTTTGATTTGCTCTTTCCGTGACTAATTGTTAGAGGAGAAAGTCTGGATTTGAACTCTAGTTGATGGTAACTTTTTGCTGTGTTGGAAGGAGTGTTGTGCAAGCCCACTGCTCTGGGCAGAGCTCTGAAATGGGACACGTGTGCAGCTGGGCAGCCTGGTGGAGCAGCAGTTGTAGGTACTGAATGCTAACCAGGCATTAAATCTGGAACCCAAGGTAAACATACAGAGATGGGAAGGAGCAAATCAGTGCTGCCAAGAGGAGATTGGGTCGCCTGTGGGATTTGTCAGCAACTTTGAATACTTTGCCCAGTAGCAGGGAGGAAACAGACCTTTTAAAATGAGGAAATCCTCGATTTGGCAGAGGGACAGGAAGAAGATCCAATATTCTGCCCTGAAACAGCCAGACGTCAGCAGTGCTAGTGAGGGGAAAAAGGTTGATGAGAAGTTGTTTACTGCCAAATGGTTATTTAATGTTCTAAATATCCTGAAGAAATAGGCCAGGCTGTAAAACCCTACGATAAAATTTTTACACTTTTCAGGCCAACTGAGGTGTACAGGGGGGTGGATGGAGTGTTGTGTGTGACCTAGATATATCTGAAGTCTTGCTAGATGATCTGAGAGGGGTGATCCCTGAAGATTTCCATCACCTGTCAGAACCAGGGTGCTTGTCAAATGTTCCTCTCACTGAGATGGTTGCACCTGAAAAACCACTTCATGAGCCTTCCCCAAATTCTTTCTTAAATCTCAGTGACTCTGACTGCCTTCTTGCTGCTGGTGCATATGGCAGAATGTTCTAGGAACTGCAAAAGTAGCATCTTCTCTAGGGAGGAGTGTGCTCTGGGTGCTGTGCAAGGGAAGAGAGCACAGGGGAGCCTGCAACACATAATTGAGGCTCTTAAATGACTGATTTTTCTCTCTTCTTGAGAGATGTGACTCTCTGGGTTTTCCTAACCTGAAAAAGCCTCTCTTTGTGCAGGCTAATTCTTCTCTTTGGCTAATTTTGAATGAGCAGAGGGCTTTTGAGCTGCCATTTTCACCAAATATAGCTGCTTATCTTTCATTTTAATCTGAAGGAATTCCTCTGCTCTTTTTTCAGCTCTTCATTCATATCCTAGTGCAGGTGAGTTCCCACCACATGGTTTTCTATAGCCTAATAATTTGTTACCTGATCTTTTGGCACAGCTGAGAAAATGGAAAGCTTTGCAGGGAGAGAATGAGCAACTTGGATGCTGGGAGGAGTTTCCCATAGTGATCACTTGCTGATGAACTAGAAAGTTTTGGTTAAAAATGATTTTTTTCTTCCTGCTTCCTGTCTTATTCCCAAGTGATGCTGAGAAGGTTATACCTGCACTGAGAACGAGGTACACACCCCTTTCATGCCTCCAAAAACAACTGCTAACTGTGTTTGGAGCAATAAACAAACACTTCCTTTCATTCCAAACAATGTTTTTTACAAGATGTAGACTTACAGTCAGCTCTTGTGAGGAATTTTTCAATCAATATTTATTTTACTGAAAAGAATTAAAACTGAAATGATTTGTTATACAAGCAGCCTGTTTTCAGTGTTCCATGCTTTTAAAAATGCATGATCTTATATTCCATAGTTTAATTAAATTTACACAAGAAGAAAGTTAAAAATGGAGGGAGAGAAATCAAAATGAAATGAAGTTGAACCAGTCTGCTTGTGTTTTCCAGCTCACATTTTGCTTCATGAGAAATATCTGTTTTCTTTTTTTCCTTACAAAATAAGATTGACCTTTTTTGTCTTTAGGAATTTTAGCTTATAGAAAACCTTTACCTTGTCCTGTCCTTGTTGGATGGGAGTGATCTAATTCATCCTATTGAATCTCTACAAGATGAGAATATGATTCCTAACTGGGGGAAAAAAAAGGCAACTAGATTTTTCTTTAATTATTTTGGGATGAAATGAAAGATGGTGATCATAGATTCTACTTTTTTCTCACTGAGAGCTGAATTGTTTTGAGGCAATTTGATAGATAATAGATTCTACAATGATTTTTTTCCTTAAAGTTGCTGAGTACTAACTGTGTCCTAACTCACTGAAGTGTGGAAAAATAACTCAATCTGATGCAAGCCTTCCCTTTACAACTACCTCACACAACAGAGGAAGCCAAGATGGTTGAAAAATGACAGATATTCCAAGGCTATTTTCTGTTAACCAGGGATGCTCACTTGGGTATCTGTTTTCATGTACATCCTTATGGCTGTTTCTTCTTTATTAGTGTTTAAATCACTCATCATATTTGGGTTTTGAAGTAGAAGACTAATTTAAACTCATACTGACTAAATGGTTTTGCAATTTACTTAAAAGACAGAAAGGAGCCTCATATTTAGCCAGCAAGAATTTATCATGTATTGATTTTTTTTTTTTTGAGTAAGAATTTCAGGCAAATAGCATAACTTGTTTACATTTAATTTTTTATATTTTCATGTTTCTAAGATAAGTAGGTGAGATGAAATTTACTTAAAAGACAGAAAGGAGCCTTATATTTAGCCAGCAAGAATTTATCATGTATTGATTTTTCTTTTTTTATTTTGAGTAAGAATTTCAGGCAAATATCATAACATTAGTTTACATTTCATTCTTTATATTTTCATGTATCTAAGATAAGTAGATGAGATGAAAACCATCCCAGAACCACAGCTCTAGTGTAGCCATAGACTGGATGCTGTATAATCACCTCTTCAGTTGCCATCAAACTGTTGCACACCAAGTGTTGGTCATAGGTACTTCCAAACTGTTGATCAGTTCTGGTCCTTTATGTTTACAATCAGTAAATGGATAAAGTTTAAATGATTTCTATTGAATTGGTCTTCTAAACATTAATTAAAAATAACAATGCAAACTAGTAGTCAAAGTTGAATGAAATAATTAATCTCCTGGTTCATAGTAACAGGTAGAGTTTGTGGTTCCAATCATTTTGCCAAGGGTGCAGATATTACAAAGTCAGCTGGTTGACTTTTGCATAAGATAGAGGAAAAAATACAAAGGGTTTTATTATGCAAAAACTGGCAGGGAAAAGGAGGAAGAAATTGGTTATTTTGGATAAAATTGTCATTTACATGTCTGTTACCTCTCCCTGGTCTTCCATTATGGGGTGTGTTTAAGCCAGAAGACAGTGTGAAGGATCAGATCAAGGCCCAGGGGCCAGTGGGATTGTTTGGGCCAATGTGAATAATGGGATTATGTGTCTCAGCACTGGAAAGTGCTTGCTAGGACATCCCAAGTAGGCTGTGTATGCTGGGCTAAGAGCAGAGCCTGGCTTCCAGCCAGATGCTGGGTGCTCAAGGGAGCAAGGGCTGGAACTCAGCCTGCAAGACTGCCCCCAAAAAGGGCACCTGCCCACATCTGTGGAAGCTGCATTGTTTGTTGTAAAGCTTTCCTGGCATTTCTCTTTCCAGTTCACTGGAGGAAGATGGGTATAATATCCCTCACTCTCCCTCTGGTCTAACAGCAAAAGCTGAAGATAAACAAGGTTGAGAAATGGCTCAATTGTCTGTAATGAAAAAAACCCGCTCAGTGGACACTTTCATTTTACAGCTATTACCCTTAGGACCCTCCTTATTCTCTCAACCAGCTTTTGCTGATGATTAAAGTCTTGACTGATCATTATTCTCTGAGGTACTTGGGTAGGATTTACAGCTTTGAAGTGGTTGTCACATACCCCACTGAAGTATTTCACTCGGATTTTTTCCCCCATTCTGACCCCTCCCCCAGCCAGGAAGGGTTGGCTGGGCTGGAGCTCTGATGGAACTGAAATCCCAGCAGCTTTGCCAGTGAGAAAGGGCTTGAGAGCAATTCAGTACAGAGACAAGCTGTTAAAAACAGAACCATGGTGTTTCAGTTCATTATTCCTGGGCAAAACTTAATATTGCTATTTGTGAAAGTCTTTTCTGTTTTTTGCATTACTGTTCAAGTGATTAAATCTTGACCATGTCTGTAATGGAAGTTAGGTTTGTGTTTTGTGGACA
>NW_008626584.1:120780-143072 GCF_000691845.1 Merops nubicus | reverse complement strand
GCCGGGTTCGCTCTTCGGCGGCAGGTGTAACAAAAATCGGCCGGACCAGCGAGTCCCGTTAGTTGAGCCGCTTCTTACAAAAGAACTCGGGACGTTGAGAGCAGCTTGCACTGCATAATGCGGGTGCTTATAAATGCATACGTTGATAACGTCTAGCCTAATAAAACTTTTATATTGCTATGGGAACTTTAAAGAGCATGTATAATACGAAATTAGTTACTACCCCATAAAAGTTTTTAATTACAGCGTTTCTGCTTGTGACACAAGTTAAGGTTATGTCTTTGTTTCAATTATAAATACCAATATTCCGTTTATATCCGAACCGTAATGTTTATCTCTGGCCTGATTTTATGTTTTCAGTCCATATGCACGGTTTTACAATTAAATTACCTACATTTTCTATTAAACAAGAGCAGGAGAAATAATACTTTCAGACATTAGGGCACTTTTCCCTTTCTCCTTCAGTGAAGACAATCTTGGGGGGAACTTTCTTTTTCAGCAAAAGCGTGCTGTTCATTAGTCTGTTCTGCAAGCCAGCTATTGCAGTTAATATTGAATTTAAAAAGCTAACAATGTAACTCTGGAAAGCTGGGGCTTCAGGCTGTGTCTGCAGTTGCTCCGTTTCATAACCTTTTTAGGATGCTTTCCCACTGTTGTGGAGCCACTTTCAAGTTACTGTGGTCAGTATAAAGCTCCTGTACGGGTCTAAAGAGACATCAGCCATTTCCCAGCTAAATTACCTGCTTAAAACGTCTGTATTTGCATTGCAACCCATCTTGTGGTTTCATAGATCTTGTTGTTTGTGTTCCTCTATCCTTGTTGCAGTTTAGAAGGTAGGCTCAAAAGAAAGGCTTCAGATAGCACGTTAAAAGCCATGGCAGAGCAGCAGGCCTGCATTTGTTGCTAAACTCTCACTGCTGTACAGGAGTTGAACCCACAACTGTCCAGAACAGTGCCTAGCGAGGGGATCACACCTCCTTTAAGTGGAGCTCGTCAGGTGAGCATGGGGTTTGCAGGTGTTTGCTGTTGTGTGCATCCTTTCAGGGCACTAGGTTTTGCTCACTGACTTTGGCTTGGAATAGTTGAGATCACAGGCTCAAAGTTTATTGTGAAGCAGCTGTTTAGGCAAATGGTTTATAATAGTAATTTTGAAAAGTCATAGGAGTAGTATCAAATAAAACTTATATTTCATTTAGTGAAAGCTTCCAAAGTCTGTCTTAAAGGCCAGTGATACCTCGGTGCTGCTGGAAAGGGCCCTGGGCTGGTCTCCCACTGCAGGCAGGGTGTGTGTCTCATGCTGCCATCCCACCCTCCTGCCCGCTTGCTGCTCACCAACGGGCAGGCTATGAACATTCTCAAGACACCTGATTTGGATGTTGTACTAAACTGACCCTAACAAACCTGATATATTAGTTTTAAGCTCTGAAGATATGTTCGTTTTAAGCTCTGAAGGCTTGTCAGGATGCCTTCAAAGCAGTGCAGTGGTTGCCAGAAAGGGAAATAAAATAGACCACGTTGATAGGAAGTACTTCATGGCAAAGAGCAACACTTAAAGAGACTTAATTTCCTCTGCAGCGAGAATGAATGTTGTCCTTTATTCTTTTGAATGTAGTCATAACGGCAATTTACACACTTAATTTATGATTGAAAATCCACTTTTTGCAGTATTTGGTGAACGTTTTGCTTAAAAGTGCAGTAATTAAATATTAACGTGCTGTTCTAAAGTGCCTTTTTTTTTTTATTTGGCATGTTCTTGGAAAATCAAATGGGGTTTCCAGATGAACAGCAGCATGCTAATCAATTCTCATTGATTGTTACTTTTATACTCTTAATGAATTTGCTCTTCCGTTAATATGTGCTATGTCTTTTACTTTCCTGTAGCATAGAAAATGTGATAATATGTCATGTCATGGCTGTTAAGACAGTATTTAACTGGTAAACTGCAATGGGAGAATATTGTAAGCTGTTTTCTACCAAACAGTGGTTTTTCCAGGTCGTATTTCTGCCAATAACACTTCTGCTTCCCAGAAAACTACTATAATTCAAAGAGTGAAAGCTGAGTACAAACTCAAATAGAAATTTGAAGAAAACATACCCATCTATGGCATAAACAAAACTCATGCCCATTTGGTAAGCTTTTTTTGGAACATTTTGGGATGATCAGCCTAACTTAAGTCAAGGTGTCATTACTGCTGACTAACACAGTTATCCCAAACACGCGACACTAGCAACTTTGAGCTACAGCCCCATCTCCTGTTTTCTTTCTTCATGCATTTATTTGTGTGTTGTATATGTAGTTTTACTTGTCCAGACTCAGGAATGTGGATTCTCCGGTGCCTTGCAGCTTTATATTTAGGTGCTGGAGCATGTCCAAAGAAGGGCAACAAAGCTGGTGAAAGGTCTAGAGAACAAGTCTTAATGAGGAGTGTCTGAGGGAACTGGGGTTGTTTAGCCCCGAGTAAAGGAGGCTCAGGGGACACCTTATTGCTTGCTACAACTACCTGAAAGGTGGTTGTTGTGAGGTGGGGATTGATCTGTTCGTCGATGTAGCAAGCAACGGGACAAGAGGAAGCAGCCTTAAGTTGCACCAGGGGAAGTTTAGATTGGATATCAAGAAAAATTTATTCACTCCAAGGTTTGTCAAGCACTGGAACAGGCTGCCCAAGGAAGTGGTGGAGTCATCATCCCTGGAGGTATTTAAAATAGGTGTAGATGTAGTGTTTAGGGATGTCGTTTAGTGGTGACCTGGCAGTGGTAGGTTAACAGTTGGACTTGATGATCTTGAAGGTGTCTTCAAACCAGAATGATTCTATGAATCTATGATTCTGTATTGGTTTACACTAGATGAAAGTAGATGGAAAGTCTGAGGTGTTTTATATGCCTCTTGTACAGCAGAAAACATAGTATAGGTGATGGAAAGCAACAAATGAACAGGCCAAAGGACTTAAGTGGAGTGGCAGGACTGATTCTGCATTACAGGCATTCGTGTTGTTATTTGCCTTACTTAACAAAAATACCAGAATTCAGCCAGGTCCTTAATTCTGCGCTTAGGTTTAGGCAGAGCAGTAATGCTGGTGAAGACCACTTAGTAAAGGTGCTCCTCACGTGTTTATGTAAGATACACACGTGAGGGAAATCTGAGATTTTCCTCAGTCATTAAAAATAATTAGCAGATTTATTAAAACATTTACTGCGCTGTACCAAACAAGAAAATAATTTTGAGTGTAAGGTATTTGTTAGCCACAAACAAAACAGTGTTTTTTTAGGTAAACGAAGCCAAGTATGTCATCGGCTTATTTAGTACTTATCTGATACTTCTGGATATTTTGAGTTAGCATCAGTTTATAGGGGTTGGATAGTCATGTAAAAAATGTATAACTGTATAGCTTCCAAGTTGAGATCAATATCAAATGCCACAGTGTAAGGTGGCCCAGTGTGTTTTACAGACCATGTATTGAATTATTAGTTCATTTGCTATCTTTGGGTCTGTTCCTGCTCCATTTCAAGTCAATGAGAGTTTTGTTTGGAAGTTGCTATTAACAAAAAGTGCCCAGACATCCAGCAGTCTTATAAATGAACCTTTTGTAACTTCCTGATCCCAGGTTGTCTAGCCTTCAGTCACTACATTTTATATTCGTGTAAGTCAAGATTTTTTTTCTCATGTTGTACAGTGTTTACTGGAGACAATTTTAGAAAGCTTAATTCTACAAATGCTTCTTCAGTCAAAGTACAATATCAAAATGTTTATTTTCAGGTAACAGTAAGCAGCTGCTCTGGGGGGAAAGGGGTCATGCCAACCATTCTCTCAGTAGGGCAAGAAGCTGGATCAGCTTACCCTTTTTACAGACAATCCAACAATAACTGCCTCTCATAAGAAAAAAGTAACTTTTTTTATTTTTATTTTTATATCTCGCATCTCCTTTACAGTCCTGCTCCAGCCTGTGTCTTGGACTTTGTCCCTTCTTTCCCTTTTGCTCTTAGCCTCTTTCTACCAGCAGTGCTTGAAAACCTATTTGTCTCCTTATTTCTCTTTGTGGTGTCTCCCATTCTGCCTTCCTCCCAGTGTCAGCTCACAGTTACCACCTTCCCCTCATTGAGATCCCATCTAGAAATTTGCTCGTTCTGTGATGATTATAAGTTGTGAGCAAACAATAACACGAGTAATAACTAGAGACTGTTCCCTTCTCCCACTTTCACAGCATGTTCTCTCTTCTGATGCCTGGTTTTTAAGCTGGAGGCCCTTTGGGTCAGGAATTACTTTTATTGTTTGAGGTTTTTTTCTTAAAGCACTGAACAATTTGTATGTGCTAAACGTTAAAAATAATAAGAGCAAGATTTTCATGTTCATAATACTTCATAAACATCAACTGAATACTGAATTTTAAAAAATATATCTATCATGCCCTGTGAGTGCTCATTTGCTGGGTATAACGTACCACATTCTTCTCATTTGGTCTAAGTCTCCATCGAGTCCAGAAGCTTTGCCAGTTTATATCCCAAGAGGGTCTGGCCTATCATCTCTGATTTGCAGTTCTCAGGCACTTTTAAAAAAAAAAAAATAAATTTTTTTTAAACTTCTGCTTTGTTTTTGTTTGATATATGAAATTTTGGTACACCAATAGGACAGTGAATGTGCTTTCATCTCTCTCCCCAGGGACTGTTTGAACACCCATGCCCACTTGGGTGATGCAGGAGGAGAACAGCCCTTTGGGCTTTTCTCCTAACACTCAGACTTGTAGATTTGTGCTTCTCTGGGGATGTTTTGTTGATGCAGAAACCTTACTAGTTTATTGGAGAAGGATTCAGAAGAAGGAATGAGATGCATGTGGCACTTCCCATGCTATGTGAGTATTTTGAGGAAAATGCCAGGTTTCTTAAAACTAGTGGAAGAGAAATACGGGCCATTAAGGAGAAGAAAAAAAATAACTGGCTGTGGGAACATTTTGTCACTCATATATTGGCAATAACATCATGCTCAACTCCATGACACTCATTAGAGAAAGCAACTGTATAAGTGCAAGGTTTTTAATCTCATATAGCAAATTAATTTATTTGCATCATGTTTATGACTGGGAAACAATAAAGCATGGACAAAAAGAGTTCCAGCAATTATTTGCAGCGTATGTGCAGAGATACATTTAAGTCTGAAAATACCCTTATTAAGAGTAGCAGTAATAAAGTTAAATCAATAGAAATTAAGAAAATTTCAAAAAGAAATGATGCTACATACAGCTAGGAAACGGGGAGGTTAAATTCTCTGTGAGATGGTGTCTATCTATCAGACTGATCAAGTTGCAACTTTAAAGTGACATCATTACAAAATGACATTTCAAAAAGGTGGTATTTTCTAGGAAGACCATGCAGAGTTTCTTTCTATACTGGCTGGTTAGCTGTAAGGCTAATTCCAGTGGAAAACCACAAGTCCGTTGTGAAAAACTGGGAGTAGGAAAATGCAAAGCTGTAGCCAAACTTCCTTGGTTTTGAACAAACCTATCTCTTCGTAAACCCTGTCCTGCTGAGGAACAACAATTACCGTGTCAGTGCTGCTGCTGGGGGCTGGATTTGCTGGCTGGCTGCTCCCGGGGAGCCTGCTGGCCCCTACTCTGGCCAAACCCACCATGTTTGCATCATTACCAGCGAGGCTACTCACTGGTCTTCTGTGTCTTAAAATAAATGTTAAGAGACTGGTCATGCTTGCTGGTGCTGCCTAAGGCCCCAGGAGAGCAAAAATGGACACCTGCAGTTTAATACTCAGGTAATAATCTATATAATTTCTGAATAATTGGTGGGAAACTACAGATTTATATTTCAGAGAAAGAGTGAATGAGCTGTATCAACAGTTAAATGAACATGCTGGCAGTTATTAATATTCTGTGCTAAACATTTTCTATGTCTTTTCAAAGGTAAAAATGTGTAACTTGCGTTCCTCTCTTACAGCTTGATATCTGGGCAATCCTAATGCCTTAAGCAAACAAAATGTAGCATTAGTGACTCAAGTTGACTGTGTTTTATCCTCTCAGGAAGATTTTAACCTGCGTGCGTATTCCAAGGACCTGGATACAGACGTATCTTGGGAAATATGACAGTAGGAATGCAAATTAAACTTATCCTCAGAGATCCTTTATTTATTTTTTTAAAAAATAAATTAGTTCCAATGCAGCAGTGGTGGTCTCAGCAGTCAAAACACTTAAAAATATGCAGAAGGGGCTAGAAATTTTTGCTAAGAAGCTTTTTGTCACTATGTTTTGTTTCTCAATAAAGATGATCCACAACTGTAAGTACTTAAAACTAAAAACAAGAGGGTTGTATCTGACAAAGCCACACAACTTCTTAATGTAACCCAGTCTTTCTGTGTGGTTGTTTTCACATGTTTTGGACCAAAGAAAGAGTCCTTTGTGGCTCAGCATGGTTTGACTGAATAGCAGGAGCAGACAAATAGAGGGTGAAGGTGGTGGTGTCTCCTTACACTGAGTACGTTTAGATTGTTTTGAGCTGTGATGACTTCTTAGTGCATGTTTCACTTTTAAAATCCTTTAGTGAGAAACTAGCAGCCTTCCTAGTCCATGCATTGTCATGATGGTGCAGTCAAGGTGCCAGGGGACTATGATGACCTATGGTGGTATGAAAAAATGCAAACAGGAGAGGCAGATGGATCAGGAGGAAAAACCACTGGTGAAGTGTGCATTTGCAGGGCTCATATTCAGAAGCTATCCCAGCAGTGGTCTCTCCTACCATCCATCTCCATGTTTATGCCCTTGTCTTCTTTGCTTTGGTCACTGTGAAGGTTTTGGGGGAGCCTGTCCTGGTGTGTGGGTGGGTGTACGTAGATATCCTAAACCTCCTGTGTGGGAGGTGAGCTTGTGTTCTGATGTTGCTAAGTGGTGTCTACCTCCTAGGGATGCACCAAGAGAGAGCTGATTGTTTCTGTCATTGACTGCTTCTCATTGCTCAGGAGGGTTCATCTCTCAGGTCTGTTGATTTTAGGAAGGAATGACGTAATTTTAATGTTTTTGTTCTCCTTTGCCTTAGAATAGCAAGTACAGTAGACTGTTGAACCTCAGTCCAGAAAAAATGAACAGTTTATTGACAGAGATACTCTGGAGAAGATAATTATATTGATATGCATCCAGTAGAAGACACTTTTTAACATTTTTTGTTTCCGAAGTAGTCGGGGAGGGAACCTGTCATGTCATCAACTGTTTTTAGAGGACAAAGTAACAATAAAAGCTAAGTGTGCATTTTTTCATTTGTGTTTGGCAAGGAGAGTGTAACATTTTCTGCAGGATGATGACCTTGAGGAGTTAACTAAATGTTGTCAGTTTAAAGAGTAGATTAATGTTACAATGTGCTTTGTTTGTGGTTTGGCCTGAAGACTGTCAGGAATTGCTTAGTAAGAAAGGTGACTGTGTGTTGGTCCATTTGCTCATGCTCCCTGCAAGAAAACCACCATGATCCCAACAGATCTGAACTGATATCACTGCGTTGCCTTGCGTGTTTGGGTACGCCAGCGTGCTTGCAGCTGGCTGGTGGAGCTCTACCCCTTTCTCTGTGTAGATGGACCCAAAAGGGCCACAGGTTTGTATGTTTCTCCTAGGTCCTTGAGTCAGACTGCTGCTTGCTCAGATAAAAAAAAAAACAAACTCTTTCTAAGATGCAGTGAATCCCTTCAAAACCCAGGTGTGCTCTATCATAAAACTGGCAAGGAGTTTAGGGTTGTTTCTTTGTTTTTTGGTTTTTTTTTTTTTTTTTTTGGTCA
The DNA here is from genome assembly GCF_000691845.1 of Merops nubicus. NCBI lineage: Eukaryota > Metazoa > Chordata > Aves > Coraciiformes > Meropidae > Merops > Merops nubicus. Next base: position 135,316 of record NW_008626584.1, on the reverse strand, counting down.
CTGCCACTGGCTGTGAAAATCTGTTCCAAACCCATAGCATTGGTAGCAAAAACATACACATTTCCAATATATGTGGCTTAATATACTCCTGGCCATTTAGTGCAGTCAGTTCTGCAGTGTCTGAGGTAAAAGAGTGTTGAGATAACCCTAACAAAGGAAATCATAGGTAAATGATGTTGCTGCTGGACCATCACTGAATTGTGTAGATCCAAGCAAAGTATCTCTTTATGACACTCTTCAAGGCTTCACACTGCACAAGGACTTGCTAGCCTGGGTGCATGGCTGCACAAACATGATGACATGCTAGGTGATAGAAATGCAACCCTTTTTTTTTTGTTGTTGTTGTTCTTACAAGTGTATAAGTAGCAATATCTTGAACTAATTACAGCTGATGTAAAGCACATTTAAGGAAACCCATTAGAGGAGAATTAGAACTAGAGCAGATTAGCTATTCTTTAATGGCCTTGACTGTAGATCTTTTGATGCCTTGGTAGCTTTTCTAACACTCATTGCTCATCTGTCTTGACTAAATGACTGAGAAGCTCCTTTCAAGTCGCAGTCTGGTTGTAATGTGAAAAAATTGCTGTTTTCAGCTGAAAAAATGATTATCTGGAAAGGTAAACTCTACTGAGTTCTGTACTGTATTTGTTGTTGGGATTTGAAGCATAATTTTACTGCTCAGTGTGACTGTATAATAGAGTAATCTCTAATATGCTTCCTTGGAGCTATTAATTATTTACTTTCTTGAAATACAGATCATAGACAATTCTACATGACTTCCTTTCTTACAGACTTTCTTGTCTCTCTCTTTATTTTTGTATGCTTTGCAAATGCCTGTAAATTTGTTTTCTCTGAAAGGGGAAATAAGTAATTTAGACTATTGCAGCTGTTTCATAATTAATTAATTTCAATTTAAAACAATCAAGTAGTGCCCATCCATTGTTCTGTCTTTTTTTCTGAGGCATTAGGATTCACAATATCAAAATAAGTTCCAGATGGAAGTGCATAATTTATAATCAGACCAAAAAAATCTGTGTTTGTTAAAAACCTGCAGAGGCCTGCCCTGATCAAGACAGAAAATTCTATGCTTAAGCATATTTTTCAAGTTTTGCGCTGTTACTTTAAGAATTACTTAAAAGTACTGATTTGAAATATTGTGTGGGGCATTATAAACTTATGAACAGAACTATAAACTTAAAAACTTATAAACGGAACTATAGAGTGACTGAAACAGTGATGTAGGACTATTTGTTCATTTGTTTCCTCAAATACTCCTGGCATCTGTTAAAGCATAACAAGGCTTAGCACATTTTCCCATTTTTGGCACTCTGTTTTCCATGATAAAGAGAAATATTTGCAATGATAAATCTTCTCTTTGCTAATAATCAATAAATAACACATTCTCCTGAGAAAAAAAAATCATGGTGAAATGAAAGAAAAAGTACTGAGCAGAAGGAAAGATTATCAGAATGGTACACTGAGAAAATCTGAATGTTCCTATACTTTAATAAATATTAGAGTTTGTGGAAGAACTTTTAATGTGGCATTCTGCAATGAGAATAAGAAGTCTTTTTTGAACACGAAAGACACTTATGCAAGAGGTTTCTATTATGTAAATGTTACTGTTATTGGCGATAGCCCATTATAAAGGAACACTTTATATTCGGAAAAGCATTTGCAAATAATGGGATAGATGCAGCAGTCTCTAGTCCTGACTTGGACAACTTTCTCTTTGAAATCAATGGAAGTTTTCCCTGAATAAAGGTGGAAGGAATTAGCCCATTCATTATTATCTGAATTACATCAAGAGTTGACTGCTAAACAATAAAATCATGATTCATAACATAACGGCTTCACTTAATTCTTTTGTAGTCTTAATATATCTCATTATATGGTACTTCTGTTCTTTCCTCTCTGTGCAGTATTCAAATTAATAACAACCACCTTTACATAACTGATGGTTAGACCTGTTTTGCTGCCTTAGCAAGATCAAAAGATTTTATATACCCTTTTTGGATAGATACCAAGAATGGGGTGATCAATCTCCTCTGTAACCATTAAGCACAGTGTAAATATCTTTGGGTACCCAATTAGACACAAGTGGTTTGCCAGATGCTGAGAGCATCACTAGTTGTCAAGAGCTTCCCAAGTCTGTGGGACAGTCCAGAATTTATTAGGGATTAGTGGTGGTCTGAGTTGTCACTGCGCTGATTTGTGCTCGTTCAGCTGTGCCCTGCCGTAAGCAGCCTGCATGATATGTGGAGATAAGGTTCAAGTGACAGATTCTTCACTTCCCCCCAGGCACCTTTGGCTTGGAGGGAGGCAGGGATGGACAGTGATGCTCCAGTTCCTCTCCTGTGACCAGAGAGGAATGGGCATTATAGTTAGTGAGATAGCAAAATTAGAAGGGCATAAGAGGAGGAGAATGAAAAAGTACAGCCCAAGAAGAAGGACCCTCAAAAGGCTTTAATATGAAGCTGGAGTTAACCCCTCACCAGGAAGCCATCTGCAGCCTTCAGGCTTTAAGAATTCTTTTTATCTAGAGATGTAATTGAAACAAGATGTGTAACAGCTGCAAGATGTCAGGTTTGTCAAAGTAACTAGAAAAATGAGTTCTGTGACACACTCGCACATAGCAAAGTAACCTTTGGCAAACAAACAAACAAACAAATATCATTTGGCTTAAAAGGAGGAAGGAAATTACTCGAATAAGGAAAGTTGCAGTTAATTCTGGAGCATGGATGATTTGCAGTTAAACTACAGTGTAGGTTTCCCAGGAGTCCTAACTCTTTATCCCAACGGAAACAGTGAAACTCCTCATGTTCCCATCATAACCGTATTTCATGGATGAACTGGAATGGCCAGTGCTCTGCACTGACTCCAGGAGAGGGTGGCAGCTATGTTATTTACCCTTCGGCCTGTTGCTCTTGTTATTCAGGTGTATTACCATTGAACTTATCTGTAGGTAGGGACCCAGATTTGCTGCACCAGGTGCTGTTCAGATACAGGACAAAGGGCCAGTTTTGGGATCAAAAAATTTGCAAACAAAGTGAGAGATAAAATGATGGATATGGGCAAAACTAGTCAAAAGGAAAAGAGAGTATTTTAATCATTCATATAAACAGTGGATGCAGCAAACAGTCAGCTTGACAGTCCTGCCAAATGCAGGAGTGTGAACATAATGGGAAAACCCAGAACTTTGTTTTCAAGAACTTCAGAAAGAACAATGAGGCAATTTTGTACGTGTTTATGAAGACTCCTCCCAAGCATGAGTGACAGCACATGGATACCCTGAAGGTGTTAGTTGAAAACTTGGAGAGTAAATTGCCTGAATGAGTCAAGAGAAGACTAGAGTCAGCTTTTGTAATAACTTTTGTTAATGACTTTTCATAATGATGGGGATAGGCCACAAAGGGCTTTCATGGTGAGGAAAGTGGGAACTAGTGAAGAGCTGTAAAGAAAAGGGACTCATAGCCAAGTATCCTGCCAGGGAGGTGCTGTTTGCTGCAGCATCTCAGCTGGAGCTGGCACTCGTCTATGAAGTCCAGTTGTGCAAGCTTAGGTATGTGTAGCAGGAGAAAAACACCCTTGCCCAAAGGTCTGAGTAGATGGGTAAGTCTCGGTCAGTAACACACTGTGGTTTAGAGCTACCATAATTCCAACGTGTTACAGTTCTGCAGGCTCCCTGGTGCAGGATGGTGTATCTCAGTGCTGGGGAGTTGTTAGTGGGAGGGCAGGAGCCTGAGCTCATAGGAGATGGAGCGCAATGAGTGCATTGGAGCAGTCTCTGAGAACTGACACAAGAAGTGCCACCTCCATGCACACAGTACTGGAACCTGCAGAATTACCAATACAAGTGCTTCAAAGTCAGATTTAAAGTAACAGATTCAGCTGCAGGAGAGGGGTAGGAAGCCTTGCGCTTGTGCAGTGGAGGCACTGCCCTGGGGACAGAAAGCCACTGGCTGGGTGAATGAAGCAAGGCCACTGCTCTGGGTAGGATCAGGAGGGATGGTACATGAAGCAGTATCTCTGGGGTATGAGAGCTCCATGGGCCCATACCTGGAGGTGCAGGCAATCTCTCTCTTGCCTTCCACAATGAGTGAAGAGAGAAACTCTTTGGTGCTCAGCATAGGGAAACAATGATAGCTGTTGGGTATTCTTCAAGGCACTCCAGCATCTCATCCCAGTAGGTGTGGCACCAATGGGAACTAATTAAATACAGACATTAGAGTTCTCCTGTGGAGTACTACTCCAGTACTGCTGCACTGAATCAGAGTGAGTCTTGGAGCCCAAACCTTAATGCCAGTCAAACACACCCTAATTCCCACTTTCAGAAATTACTTGGAAATGTACCTCTTAGCAAAAGCCTTAAGGAAAATACGGTTCTGATTTTTTTTTTTTAGCAAATATGTAACTCGAGTGTTTTCCTTTCCTCAACTCATAATTGCACAAAAAAACTGGCTACTAAAATCTCAGTGGTGCTTAGACTGTAATTTTGTTGGTGGAAAGGAAGTAATCTGTTAAAGCTGAAGTCTTCATAACTCATTAGGTGTGAATGTGGTGTGTGGTAGAGAAACAGACTGATGCTATTGAAATACTGCTAGTTTACCCGTGCTTGCTCACAGTTCCCTCTGGAGGTTTGAAAAGTACAAACAAGTTTTCTCACAGTACACTCAGAGTATGCTAAAGTAGCTGTGTTTACTTTATCCCAGAAGTCTGTCTCTGCCTGCAGACAAGTAGAGAACCAAAGTGAATCCAGAAGTTGGAGTATGATTCCTGTGTTTCCTCCTAGGACGTCTCAGGAGAAAAGGTGAATGTGTGTGCTCCCAAATGTCCCGTGTACGTGCACTAAATCCAACCTACTCTGAGCAAGCTGCTGGGATTGCTGCACCTGGTAATAAACCACGGCAATAAATCAGCTATCTGCACATGCATGATAAATCTGATGCACCTGAATGCAGGCATACAGGATGGACATGCTGTGCACAAACTGGCCGTTTTCCAGGTCTTCTGGATGTGTGTCAAGCTTCCACTGGAACTGTCCTGCCTGGGAGTCCTGGCAGAGCTGCCGACTTCCTCATTTGGTGTCAGCATTTCCAGAGCGTGTCCGGGGGCAGTGGGGTGTATGGGAGACTAAAGCTTGAGCGTGTGCTGTACTCATCCAAGCCACGATACCACCCTGAAAAACAGACAGCCCCACACCCATGAAGGTGCTCTTTCTGTCCACTTAGATATTTTGTAGGTGAATTGTACTATACCTCAGATTCTTAGAAGTCTAAATCTGTTCTCCAGTGCCTTTGCATGAAGTGTTTGTGTGTGCCAAGTGAATGCTCTTACCACTTCAGGGCATCAGTATCCTGAGCAGCCTCTCAGTTTCCATCAAAACTTTATATATGTTTCCTTTATAGGAGATCTTTAATGTAAGGGCTATGAATGCACAAGGACCTTCCTGAGGGTGATGGTAGGAGGGATCAGAGCCTCATAGTCTTACACTGTGTTTATGTATTGTCTTTCCATGTCTGAGGATGTTCAAAAGTGCTCAATTTTGGGCCACAGTGGAAATACTAAAACAGGCTAAGGATTGCTCTTTGCCTTGTAGGCCAACTGGCTTGTCACAAAATATCTCCATGTGGTGGAAAACAGGGTGGCAAGGTACAAATTGCCTGTTGGAAATGCTTCCTTGCCACTTGGCTATTTGGAGCACTAGCTGTATATGCACGGGTTTGATTCTTATTTTTTGGTCTGAGTGGGAGCAGGAACAAGCCCCACTGAGAAATGGCAGCAGAGAATTGAAACACTGACCAGGTCAATGCTTCCTTTCCCCCACCTCTGCATTCATTTGAGAGGGAAAGGATATCAGCCCACTAAGAGCAGATGACTGATTTTATAAAAATGAAAACATATCCTTCTTTACTTTCTCTGGCAAATAAGACCTCTTTACCATCATCATATGGGCTGCATAGGAATGAAGCTGGGGACTTCACTGGATTGTAAATCATTGCACTTGTGTTTAAATAAGGAGTATACTCAAAGCAGAGATGCTAACTTAATTTCAATATGCCAGAAAGCATTTAAGATACTACTAGGCCCTATTGAGTGTTTTTTGGTTGGTTTGTTTTTTTTTTTTTTTGCATCTCCCTAGGACTTTTTCACAGTCGTTTTCTGTGCCAATTCAGGACACTGCCTTTCAGCTAATTAGCAATTCTGAGCAAAGTTGGAGGGAATTCATGTTTTTCTTCGGCTGGGCGACACGCTTATCGAGTCAGCTACCTCCAGTCTGATACAGCAGGCTGCCAACAGACTTGTCACAATTTATGAAGAGGGTTTGTGGTGGAGATGGAAACTATAATGAAGACCACATCCACCAATTAAACACCTCCATTTCCTTTTAGAGTCCAAACAATGGATAGGTTTCCTTTTGCAAAAGAGATTTCTCAAATCAAAGCAACTCATACAAGAAATATAAATTAGGAAGGAAGCTTTGAGTAGATCTTTAATGAGTCTCTGGCACAATGACATAGTGAGGTGTGACATATTCATGAATATGATATACTTGCAAAGATTCAGCTCTCAGCAATCGAGCAAAAGTAATGCAACCAAATGTGGGGTATGTTCAGGTCAAGTCTTTAGCACGTTATGTCAGTCTTTTCCTGGTAGGTAAAGAGTACACCTGATGCTTTTCTTAGTGTGTGATACATGGTTTTAACACCAGAAAATTAGCATCAGCCATATTTTTACTCAAGTGAACAGAAACTGACCTTCTCTTAGTAATGGCAAGGTATAGAAAAGGGTCTTTGAAAATAGCTGTGGACCTGTTAAGCAGGTATAGAGGATGAGGTAGAGGCTTGATATCACACGTTCATCAGTATTGCAGCTAGAAGAGTAGCAACAGGAGCTCAGGGAGCTATTTTCTCTGAAGAAAATCACTGGTATCAAAACATTTAATTCCAAGGACACAGAATAAAACAGACACTTCAGAGAAAGGGTGTCAAAATTAATTTTACATAATTTTCTGACAACACTCAATTACCATACAGTTGATATGGGCCAGATGCATTGAAAGACGTTGCAAAAATACACTGGGTGATACTAAAAAAATATTTATTATTATTTTTGTTATTAGCACTGGGGCTGTATTTACCTCAAGTGATGCTCTGTGATATTTGGCACCAGTTGTACTGAACGTCTCATCAGTAGGTCTGTAAGCAGTTTAGCTGTGTTCCCTAAGAAAGGAACAACATCTGTGTTCATCAGCTTTGTCCCATGTTTTTTTCAGGAGGCAAGGCTAACTATTTTGGGCTCAGCATCATGTGAGTAACAGCTGTGCTTTTCCTCGAGCAAAGCCTGTAGGGCTGGGTGCTGCTCTATGTGAAGCCCCGCTTCGGTCTGTTAGTTTGGGGATCTCTGCCCCGCTGTGCTGCGTGCACATGTGCAAAGCTTCCCAGAGGGTGTAGGCCAGATTAACTTTTTTTTTTTTGGGCAGGGGCACCCGACAGGCTTAAAAGGAGAGGGGTGGAACCATACTTCCCCATGAGACTGTATTTTCTAAGCCAAAGAGTAAGTCAGTAGATTGCTCATTGTACGGGACTTCACACAGTGATGCATCTGAACCTGAAGTCTGTCATCTAAGGCGTGTGATTACTGAGAAAGCCAGTCAGTTAAGGCAGGGGACATAATTGTATTGAATAAGCATTGAGGAGTGCAGACTAAGGCAGCACAGAAGAATCGTAGGTCTCTGGTATAAAGCAAAAGCAAGCAGCTCTGGAAGGTCAAAGTACATCAAGTAATCCACAAAGGATGCTTGTTAGCAGGCTGGAGACACCTAGGTTGGAAGACGAATGTGTTACTAACGTGCTAGCTGCCTGCCTATCTGAACCACTAAAAATCATTTTCATTATATCTGTCATTTAATATGCCTAACGATTGCCACATCAGCCAGAAATTCCTTCGAGTTACTTGGAGACTGGATTTTGATTTTGTTCCTTGAACCAAGCACTGCAAGTTTATGCCAGGAGATTAATTTAGCTGGCTGTGTGATGCCAAAGCAGATACTTATAGAATCATAGAGTCCTTTAGGTTGGAAGAGACCTTTAAGATCAAGTCCAACCATTAAGCCAACACTACTAAGTCCTCTGCTAAAACAGATCAGAATCTGTCAGGGTTGGAAGGGACCACAAGGATCACCCAGTTCCAACCCCTCTGCCATGAGCAGGGACACCTCACCTTACTTCAGACTTTACAGTTCTTAAGCAAGGTGCAGAGTAGTGGTTTATGTGCAAAATTAACATAGCAAAATCCCCAGTCCAGAAACCCCATCCAACCCAACTAGGCATCCAAGATGCCCTTGTTTTCTGGTAGATGCTCAGTTAGACATCATCTACAGCTTTGCTGGTACACGTCCCTAGAGGCAATTTGAGGATGAGTAGACTCAGTAGCACAGTACATAAAGGCTTGGAGACATCCAGGATGTGTTGTGGCCACACGCTCTATGTACTCCTTGTAGAGCACATATTATACAGCTTTGGGGTGAGCAGGGGGGTGGGGGCTGAAACTCATGACTTCCCCTTTTCCAGCTAAATGTTTCATCCACTTTCCTTCTGGTCCCGTGATCCCTCCGTGCCCAGATCTATACAGGGGTCAAGGTTCAGGAAGAGTAGTGAAGGGATTGTCTCCCAGAAGAGCTTTTGGCCTAATAAGTAGTGCGTGTTCCTTGCATTTGAATTGATGGATATGAACCCAATGCTGGGGGTATCTTGGATCTGGGATTCCCATTTTCTTATGCAGGTCTTTTAACTACTAAGATGTTATCAAAACAGTATAAAGGTCTGTGTTTTTTTTTGTTTTTCTTTGCAAAAGTATGTCCCTGTTGTCTGACCTAATTGCCTAAGAGGACACGTGGCTGGGGCTCAGGCTATGAGACCTGCTTTCATGGTGGAGTCTAATCAGAGCAAAAACTGTAAGTTCTCATTGACATTTTCCTTTGGCAGGCATGGGTTTTGGCTCCCAGCATAACCTCTGGGTATGGAGAAGCTGGTTGTTGGGTGCCAGCTTCTCCCATCCTCAGTATGGGGAGCTTTGGCACCCAGTGCAGCACTCTGAGATCCATTTCGGGAGCTGGGTGCTTGACTTTGCACCCAGCTGCACAGATCATCCCTGTACCCAAGCTTTCTAGAATAAGGTTTAGATCTTAATATCATTACATTTATCAAGTTTAACGTTATCCCAGCAGATTAACTGAAGCCAGCTGCTTCTCACTGGCGAGGGCTGCTGAACATTATTTCAGAGGAGACAGGAACATTTGTCCTGTCTTTGAGTTTTTCAGAGAAAGCATGTTTGCATGGAAAATATACCCAGTTTTGTCATTAATGCCAAGATGGCCTAAAAAGACAGAAGATAATTCTCATCTAATCTAATGTATTTAGAGTATTTCTGGTGAGCCCATTACTGATGTCTGAGTGACAAATGAAGGTCTGGATTGCACCTGCCAGGTATGTGCCTGGGGAGGAGGCACGTGCAGTGCATAAGGGTAAAGGCATGCGTGTCCTCATGCTCTCATGCAGGAGCTATCCTCTCTGGTGAGACACACAATGACTTTCTGCAGACAGCAGGTCAGATTTCTAAAAGAATATCAGTAACTATGGACTTGTCTATATGTGAGCAAGCAAAATCCATGAGGATGTAAGCTGAGGAGCCTGTACAGCCTGTACAGTCTGCAGGGTGCTGGCATTGGTATGTGGAAAATTGCACACATATGTGCAGTGATTTAATCGAATTTGCTTATATAGATTTAAAATATAGCTAACATAATGCCCGTACCAAATTCTAGGCATTTCTTTTAAGAATGAGAAGTACAACTACATGGTAGAGCAGTCAAAATTAGCAGCTTCTGTCTAAATTTTGAAGATAGCCTTTATCTGTAATTGGCAACTTCTGTCATACTCCTCAACCTGGTGCAGACAGGAGCATGATGCACAGATTTTGACGTTAGCAGCAGCAGCAGATTATTTCCTTCCAGAAAGAAGATGGGGACAAATAAACATCCTGTTCTGTTCCTGTCGGCAAGAACATCTCTATCTGTTCCTGTTGCAGTTGCTCACTCCTCAGGGCCACTCACACCAAACAACACCAAGCAAACTGTATGAGATTTCACACCTGAGGCTTCATCTGTTCCTTTGCAACCACCTCTGAGCGGTTGCAGTGAAGTCTTTAGCTGGTCCAGCTTTCTGCTCTCTCTGTCTTTTACATAAACTACATGGACCATAAAGGGCTAGGTCCAAGTCTAGGACTATGCTGTGGTGATCAGGCATGGCCATAGGGGAAAATGAGGATTTGGTGTAAAGGATTCCCTGGGTGTGACAGAGACTGGGAATGTGATAGTGGGAAATGGGGGTTGCTTAAGCCCAGGCCCCCACATAACTGCCTCAGAGAGGCTGGCAACCTGCCCTCCCTTAGGGAGATGCTGACAGCTCCTCACAGCAGATGGGCTCAGTGCCTCTGCTGCTGCCCCTGACCATACAGGAATGGCATGCTTACAGAAAGGGGCTTATCCAGGGGAAGGGGCAAGAAAAAAGGCTCCCCATGACCTTCAGAATGCTGGCAAGTGAGAAAATGGGGGAGTGAACAGGGCTTCAGATTTTACACCTCATCTCTGGTCTCCTTGGGTTCAAGAGCAGGAGGAGGGGATGGCTGCCTGCAGCTTAGTCACCCCTCACGTCCCTCAACTACTTGCTCCCAGTGAGAATGAACGTTTCACAGGGGTGGCTGAAGCTCAGTGGAGAATCCTCCCCATGGCTGCAGTGTGCCCCTCACTTCCCACCCCTCATTTTCTCACCAGTGAGAAGCAGGTAGAGAGCTGGGCAGCAGCAGTTCTTCCTCCAGGGGCTTTGTGCTGTCAGAGAGCTTCTTAGTACAGCAACCTTTTTTTTTGCTGGTTGTGTCTGGTGTCTGAGTATGAATCAAAACAGGGAATCTGGCTGTTAGCACGGATGCTCCCTAGACCCCAGCCTGCATTCATGGACGCCGGTTATTTCTGGAACTGGGTGCAGTGCAACATGTATACATTAGCAAAATCAAGTCCTTATGCTGTTCAGGAAAATTTGGCTCTGAACTGTATAGTTAAAAAAGCTATCTGTCTGAGCTACTTAGAATAATGCAGTTTTTGCCAGCTGAATAAAACCAATAGCACTTCTATGAACAGAAAGCTTCTGACAACAGCCTATGAATTGTGAGTGGCAAGAACCATTCTCTTTATTTTTAACTTCTAACCCATGATGTATAACATAGCCCTCATTTGAGGATAAGAGGTTAGTATCTTATTGACTTGGTTTTAAATTGCATTTCATTGTATTAAAAGTATCAGTCTTTTTTTTTTTTCTTTCCTGTGGAGCAAGATATATTGTAATGTATGAAATATTTGACTTTCACATAGCTGTAAGGCTAGATTTTGGGAAACATTCAGCTACAAAGCTAAGACGGTATTTAGTGAAAACATCCCCGAAAATTATGACTTTACAATTACCTTATTGTTAGTTTGATTTTAATGTAGTTTTCCTGATAACTACCTTTGTACTTAAGGATTGTAAATTAATTAGATGTACTGCTTCATCTACTCAGGAGGCAGGAGAAGAGCTGAGCTAATAGTTATGGGAGTGCTGTACCAATTTGAGACTGAGGCTAAAATGACATGATAGAGGGAGAGGTTAGTCCTCTCCCAAGGTTGTCACTCCTGGTCACATTTTAATGTGAATTTATTGGACTGAAAGAGGTTAAAGAGGTAATTCTGTGCAAGAAGAGAGAAATTTCTAACGTAAAATGGAACTCATCAATAGTCTTGATGTCTATGGGGAGTTGTCAGATTCCATAATATTAACCGTGTAATTAACAGGATATATAAAGTGATGTGCTTTCAAATAATTTATATTTCAGATGCCTTTCAATGTGCTAATAATACTTCTCTTTTTTTCCTCCAGTCTCTGGGAATCACTGCATTCCTGTTTTTTTTTTCCCCCTCGTCTATATAAAAACCCTTCACATCTATCAGAGAGTTCTAACTAGTGCTTGTTCCCAAGGGTGACTTAATGGACAAAGTATGGATAAATCCACATGACAAATCCACTTTACAATATGGCACAGCTGGCATTCTCTGCTCAAGTTCAGCTCACAAATAAACTTGTATGGAAGCTGCATCAGTGCAGAGTGCAGGTCAGTGCATATTGCTTCACTGTGTCCTGGAAATGACCTCTCATACGGGTGGTGCTGAGGCACCAACTTTTGCATCTCCCTTTCAGATGAGTTGAGGTGTGAGGGGTCATTTGCAGAGTACTTTGTGAGAAAGTGTGCACTCGTTGGCATTTTTGTTGCTCTCCAAAACCTCATTTTTCTGTCTTTAGTGATTGTGATTTGAATACTTAGAGGGTCTAACTGACAATTATCGGAACTCAGTTTTATTAGTATTTTTTATTAGGTGTATTTTTTTTAGTTTCAGTCATGTAGCTGGGGAAAAAATCTTTCCTGAGCAGTGGAATTACCAAAACTAGACTTATTTTTGTGTCTTGTAACCCAGCAGCCCCACCGCATAAACTTTTTGCCAGTAATTGCATCTCTCTTGAGCTCCTCTTCACTGACCTGGGGAGAAAACACCGACAGGTGGGGCAGTTTGAGAGCTGTGCCTGAAGTGAAGGGTGCTCGCATGCTGATGGACGGCTGGCTGCCAGCAGCTGGCACAGATAAAGGACCGAGTTATTAGCACTGCAGAGGCAGCTGCTGATGTTCAGTAGGGCTTCTTTGAAACCTCTGTCAGAGTTGGTTGAAACTGATTAGCAGGTTCAAAGTAACAGGCAGAGAAGAGGGAGTGGATGATGGGGAGACACCAGGGTCTGATGCTTTGCTTCCCAAGGAAGCCTTAGCTGACCATGCAATACATATCCACCTGTGTAGCAGACCTGTGTTAAAAAGAAGTAAAACATAAAAAATTCTTTTTCAAAGCTGTATGTCACAAACCGGTATGGAAGGGGTACTCGCTTCTCACACTGTATTTACTTGATATATTGAAAACAAAGTGCAGGTTGGGTATCTAGCTCGGAGCCCAAAACAGGAAATTTCCTGCTGGAGTAAATGAGGTCTTTCAGGAGAGGTGGTGGGGGAGGTAGCTGCACTCTGTGAAGGGCAGTTCCTGTGCCTGTTATGGACCTGGTGCAGCGTTTCACACCAGAAGAATCCTCACCTCTGATATTTACATCTAAAATGACATAAAACTACAAAATGTCGAAGGGGAAAGGAGAGTGAAGCTTGGAGCTCAGTCTGAGACAGGTCCACTTCCTCAGTGCACATTCAGCAGCATGACGAGAGCCAAGCCAAAATCTATACCCACAAACCTCACATGTCTGAATGTGACATACTGGATTTATAAACTGTCTTGGCTGTTGGATAGTCTAATCATTACATTGTGCTGTGATTTAAGAGGAAAATGCCTGCTGTATGCTGGCCTAAATGTAGAACCGTGTAGGAATATGCATCTGCTTAGTGGTATCTGAAGGGTTTCAAGGTTTTTGGCCCTGCTACATATAAGTAGCATATGGGGAAAAAATATTGTTTCCATGCTTGCTTACTATAGTAGAAACATTTTTCTCTCTTATCCTTAATACTTAAAACTGATAAACGTAATGTAACAGCAATTTAGATATATTCTAAAACCTGAGTGTATTTCTGTCAGATGTTGTCAGAGCAATATTTTGTAGTAACATTTACAGCTTATCAGAAATGGAAACATTTTCTCCTATGTCTGGCCATACTATTGTGAAAATTCACTTATGCAACCACTTACAGCAACTGAACAATACAGCATTTCTAGTCACCCTACAAGTTCATCTTATAACCATTCAAAATTGCCCATTACAACCAATAACTTTGGTGCTAGAAACCAGTACAGCAGTTATAAAATCCTGGCATATAACTTCTCATAGAAAGCAGTGGTTTTATCACAGCCATGAACATGCAAGTGACCTGGGGCATAAAATTACTGCTCGAAAAAAAGATCTATCTCCACAAAATGCTCAGATATCTACTTATAACAATTACAACAATGATGATTTCACATCTGTTAGGCAGACAGTTTTAATCTGTAAAAGGTTAAGTATTTGACAGTTACTTGTTCTTACATACAGATTATCCGCTTGAAGGTTTAACCTTTAGATGTACTTAAGCAACTACTCTTTAAAATTTATTGTGTAAAACCACCCAAATAAAAACTATCTCTTCACTTGTAACTAAAGAATGCAGAAGGTCTGGGTTATTTTTTTCCTCTCTTCTTAGCAAATTGCTCAGCTGGCTTTGCTTCTTCCTTTGTGCCTGAAAATATTTACAAGCACACTGCTTTAATTTAGACAGGCACTGCTTCGTAATTAGAGGATAAAAGGAGGATTCTGTGATTAAATGTGTGGAATCAGTTATTTTGACTCAATAAAGGAGTCTGCTGAAGAACATGATTATTCCTGCACGTTTAAGTGCCCTGAAAAACTGGGGAGGGGGAGAGGGAAAG
>NW_008626584.1:101561-120749 GCF_000691845.1 Merops nubicus | reverse complement strand
GAGGGGATGAATCTCCATGTGGCCTTTGCACTTCCCTGGCACTTGAAGACAGGGGAATTTATGTAGTAGGAGAAAAATCTCCAGATTTCTGAAAGCATTTATTAATATTTCTTAAGTAAGTATCATAAAACATGGGACGTTTTAAACCTCTGGCATGGAATATCATAGAATCATAGAATGTCTGGGCTGGAAGGGCCCTCCAAAGTTCATCTAGTCCAACCCCCCTGCAATAAGCAGGGACATCTCCAACTAGATCAAGCTACTCAACGCTTCATCCAGCCTGATCTTGAATGTCCCCAGGGATGTGGCCTCCACCACCTGTCTGGGCAACCTATTCCAGGGATCTATCATCCTCATATTGAAAAACTTTTTCCTAACATCTAACCTAAATCTACCCTTTTCTATCTTAGAGACATTACCCCTTGTCTTGTCATTACAAAAGAGAAGAATTAAAAACCATCATGTGGAACTCGTATGGTGGGTTTGTTTTTTTTCTTTTCAGGCTGGTATTTATACAGCTACAGTGTGTCGGTGGGAGGGTCTTTCTCCTTCACAGAAACATGGCAGCCCAGTCCTCCTCACATTTTCCTTGAATAGGCATATCAGACTATCTCACTCTTCCTTTCATGCTTCTCACAGTCATTAGCTTCTTTTTCTTCAGAAATAGCCAGAATTTGGATCCCCAGATGGGGATCCTCAAATGGGATACAAATGGCCTTGGTGGCATTGCAGGAAAGGTTTTATGGAAAAGAACCAACTTCCTGAACGAAGTGTGCACCATATTTGGCACAAATATATAATTGTGTCTTGCATCAGGCACATAAATGCTCTATATGTATGATTTGGGGGGGTTGTGGAAGGAGGAGACCAGCCCTTGTGGAGAATGCATCTCCTTCCCTTTTTCCTGCCTGGCGGGCGGAGGCTCAGGGCGTGGGGAGGGCAGGGTGCCTGCCTGGGCACAGCCTCACTCCCTCTGCAGAGGGACAGTCACAGCTGTGCTGGGCAAGGGCTCCACGTAGGCAGCAGTCATGGTGGGCATCCAGTGCGTGGAGTGGAGGCAAGCCCCAGCACACGCATTGAGCAAGAGCTGTGTTGCTCTACAGACCTGTTCCTCTCCTGTCCTGCTACCTGCACACTCCTGTAGACCTCATTTGGGTCATCTGTGCTTGTGGAGTCTGGTCTTTGCCTGTGCAGAACCATCTATAAGGATACACACTGGAGGAACTGGAAGAAGGATAATTTTTTCTTGCAGTGGCATTAACCATTGTGTTTTTATGCCCCACTTACCTTGTGTCACTGTAAATGGGACTGTGGTAGGTCTGCCAGCCCCATAACACTGTAGACCATTTCAAATGCATTAAAGTATAATGGATATCTAGTGCCTGCTAGTGTTCTGTGTGCCAATTAGAATATTTAGATAGACTGGGCCATAAAAAGGAGTTAATAAAATCACCTTAGAGCTTGAAGATATGATTGAAGGTAGTGCACTGTTTTTTCTTCAGGTGTTTGAACAATAACATAGTTCTTAAAACAAAAATCGATCTGTCATTTTTTAAAGGCCAAGGAACATGCAGAAATATGTCTTCTTTCCCTCTTTTCTCACTGTATTTTGCTGTATGTTTAGCAACCTAGAGTGTCTTTTCCCACTTACATTATAATGAACTCTTTCAAAACTGATAGCTAGTGGAGTCATGTGCTTAACTATAGGTTTCATTCCATATATAGAACAAGAACTTCACTGAAGATACAGAATGCCAGTGGCATGAATATTTAATAGTTGCACTTTTAAAGTTTTTTTCATCCTTCTTTCTCTCTCTGGGATTGCCAAAACCATCTGTCTGGCCTCTAAACCTGTATACAGATATCTAAATCTAAAAATAAGAAAAGCCCTTTCGTTGCAATTTCAGAATTATAAGATGAAATTGGAGAATACTCACCTTATTTGATAACTAAAAATTAAACAAAACAGCTTTTTTGGTTGTTGTTTTGTGTTTCTGGTGATGTGCAGTATATTATATCACAGTTCAATGCAGGAGATGCAGCTACTGGGGAGCTACCAGCCAGTTGCACACTGGTATAAACTGGTAGAGCTTCATTGAATTCCATGGAATTAGACCAGTTGATTGATGCTAGCTATGGCTGTGGTCTATGTCTTCATCAGACATCATAAAATTCATACATTAGCTATAGTTGTCATGTGTGGAAGCTATTATTTAGGTTAATTGAATTAATTAAAATAAATATTTATGTTTTAAGCAAAACAGTTTATGTTCTAATAAGATAACAGGCGCATTTTACGCATCCTTTTCTTTGCTGGATTTTCTTCCCTACAGATAATGATCTTTCAATCTCTGTTCCATAAATATGCATGTCATGTTCAGGTTTCTATTTAATGCGTGCATGAGTAAGTAGCACTGAATTTGATTAACTTCATTAACAATAAATAATGAAGAATACTATTTTAACTATTTTAGGACAAACACTCACCTGGCTAATGTTACTTGCTTGAGTAACCTTCAGCCTAATGAGATTGCACACAGGGGTAAAGTTACTCAGATACGTACGTGTAGGTTCAGTCTTTTATTATGTAGCAACCTTTAGAGCTTTTACTATCTGGCAAGCAATCATTTATATCCTTTTTAAAAAATATTTATGGCTTCTTTGACTAATTGCTTCTTACATGACTTAGAGCCTTTTCCATTGGTACCATTTGTTAAAACACATCCAGAAGCAGGCAGAGCAGAATCATTTTTCAACTTTTTAGTGTCATTTTTATAGACAAATAACACTTGTAAATGATGGATAATAGCCAGCAGAATGCTGTGTTGTATAAAATGAGCATGAATTATATTTGCTGGGAGATAGAAGGTTAACTTGTCTCCTCAACTAATTGAGGAGCCTCATGGTAAATGCAAAGTGGTGCATGCACGTTATAAACAAGTCTTGAACTAGCTAAAAGGGGGATTTAGTTTAATTCAGTATTTCATTTCTTTTTTTTTGCATGCTACCTGGTGTTTTCTTTAAAAATAAACCCCCAAAGCCCTAATGAATCCTAATGAGCCTGTGGAAAGTCCAGAAGGAGAGACAGAGCAGGTGTGTTTAATAAGATGAGACATTAACCTGTCACAGTCTTGGGAGGAGGGGGGACCTTGTGCTCCCTCAAGTCCGGTGGATGCTTGGTCGCCTCCACTTGCAGTTTTGACCTGAACATTTGTTTCTTGTCTTGTAAAATACTGCTTACTTGGCCAGTATTTGAAAAAGTCATTACATTTTTTTGTGTTCTGCAGTTCATAGTTTACACTTCTGCTGTATTTTATGACAGAAATCAAAATAATGGCCTTTCCTTTACCCAAGTAATATATGCAGTTGGATATTACAAACATGTGCATCTGAATAACTTTTTTATAGGGGAGTGCTTGACAGATGCCAGTTAATGTCAGGGGAGACAAACGCTCGGTGCCAAGCGATGGCAGGATGTACAAATCAATCTGGCTACAATTTTTTTTTCTGCACAAGCAGCGCAAGTCTGTGACCTAAGAGGACCTTGTGCAAGTGTTTAACTTGATGCACAGAAGGAGTTCCAGTGATTTAAATGGAATTATTCAAGTGTTCTAAATGCGTGTGCTCATGTGTTCACAAAATGGCAGCTACACAAAGTAAACCCAGAGTCTGGGCTTGCAGGTTCAATAGAGACCTCTGCAGGTGTTCTTTCAGTCACCTTAAAAATCCAAATATTGTGGTAACTTTCTTTCTTATTAGAGGGGCTGGATCAAATTTGCCAGTGCTGCCTTGCCCTTTGCAGGACGTTGCTGCGGAGCCAAGGTAGCCACCCTTTGGTCTGTCCACTGATTGTAGAATCTTCAGCTCCTTTTTTTTTTTCCAGTTTGTTACTTGCAGGCTGTTTACCTACCTTACTGAACAGATTTCTTCAGATAGGAGAATGGAAGAAGCTGTAGACCATTTAAACTGTTCTGATGGTCTACAGCTAACTTCTGTCTCAAGGACAGTTAGCATCTCATCCATTATATGCTCAAACATGCCCCCAGCACAGTCAAAACAAAGGCATTGTTCTTGTGTCAGCCATGTGCCAGCTTCTGTAATGACCTGAGCTTCCTGGTACTGGGGCACACAGAGGGCCTACAGTGTGGCAGGTGTGGCAGCATACGATGGAGATGAACCATGTGAGCCTCCTGTACTTGTGTAGAGTCCTCCTGTGCCCATCCTGGCTGCACAGGCAGGCACCACTTTTATAAGCTCAGTCATCACAAGTCCTTCCTCGGGGACTCTGGGTACCCTCTGAAGCCGAGCTCAAACAGGGAGTTTGGGATGACCTCGGGTCTTTAATTCATGTTCCCAGAGCATTTCCCAGTACTTTTGTAGGGCTAGCTCGCCCTTGTGGGTCATTGTAAATACTTAACATTGTATTTACACATCCTGTCTTTAATTTTTGCAATGGTTTTAATTTAACTTTTAAATAAATATTTAGGGTGGGGATAGAAATTAAACAGTTGAGCTCTTGCCAGCATCCATTTTTTTGTCCTGTTCCAAAGGCACTCATGAGACTCAGATGTAAAACTCTGGATAATATCCTTCCAGTTATGGCATCTGGCTTCTTGGCAGGCTCTTTGAGAAGTTGGCAGGCTTGGTGTTGCCTTTAGATCCAAAACTAGCTCTGGTAATTTTTTTAAGATGCTTTCTCCTTCTGCTTGTCATTTTTGCTTGCTTTACCTTTGATTCGGATGAATTCATGCATTGTTAATCATTTGAGTCCACAGCGCTTGCCTAGTTTTCCATGCTAGCCAGAATCCTATGGTAAAAGAGGTATGTTAATGGTTTTAAGAAGGGCACATGTATCTGTTTTAAAGTGGCCTCCAACTGTGTGCAAGAATCCGTTCGGGTTTTTTTTCTGAGTGAATCAGGTCTAAAGACAATCTTAACTCCACTGGACTAGGATAGCCTGAATGTTGTGTTTCAGTAGCTTCTTTACCACTACAGTAGCACTCAGGTTTATGTTTTTGAAGTGTTAGCTCTTTGGAAGATAATAGTTTTAGTAAAAAGTTTGCATAGGAAATATTGCTGTACAGCCACTTTTCAGATATTTCTCCCCCTCTTTTTTTTTTCCTGCATTTTGGCTTTCAGGATCTCTGTGGACCCTGAGTTTATCTTTCAGTCTCTTGTAACTCCCAATTTTCTGGTTTTTTTTTGTTTTTCCCCTGTTGTGCATAACACACAGCTGCATGTGTGTGAGTTTGTGTGTGCATGGAGCAGTGCTGCCTCAAGGCAGCCAGCAAGCCTGTGGAGGGGAGCATGTTTCTGAAAACACACATGCTGTGGACTGATAACAGTAGCTCCAACTTGGTGTATCCCCGTGCATTGCAAATATGCAAGAAATCAGTGTCTTTGGTGAGTTGGTGCTGCTGTGCTGCTCCTGGATGCACATCCTGTACCCAGGTGGGTCTGGGGGAGGTGAATGGGGCATGGCACAGTTTCACCCCAGTCTCGGAGAGAGAAGGAATTTCAGTCTGTGATATTTCCTTTCCCACCCAGGGAGAAATATTCCCATCCTGAGGTCAGTGCTAATTGAAGCCTTTGCAGAGCAGCAGCAGGAGCGAGCACCAGGCAGGCTCCCCAGGCAGCAGCCTTGCCTTTCAGATAGTGTCAGATCAGAGGCACGGCTTAATGGACTCAGCGCTTATCCAGCAGCCCCGAATCGAGGCTGAGTGTTTTCCACCTTTGTGCTCTATGTCTGGGGCACTGGGTTAAAATATTATTACTTTCTACGAGGAGTAATCAAGGACGTATGACCGTGTTGTGTATTATCTGGCCGTCTGTGGTGATGGGTTTCCACTGGATGCAATACCTTTGGATCATCCCCTTCTTCTTTTGGAAAAGGCAGTCACCTCTCAATCTTTTTATTTTAGGGGCAAGAGAAGGAGGTGAAGAGGAGTGTAAATGCAGTGCTTCATAGCCAGCTGGTTCCCAGCTGCACCAGCAAGAGTCAGAGTGCCTGGCTGGCTGGGCAGAGGTGGGGCTGGTGTGCTGTGTCCCACTAAATGAGTCTGAGTAAAATTACATGGTGGATGAAATAATCAAAACCCTCTAATCTGGGCCAGCATTGAAAGCATTGAAAAAAATACCAGGCACTTTTTTCTTCGTGGTGGAGCAAAAAGAATTAGACCAGTGTGAATATTTGGTCAGGAAAGAATTATCATTAATCTTAGTCATTTGTTGAGGATAAGAGAACACCTTTTAGTGGATCCTATTGAAGAAGTCTAAAAAGCCCCAGCCCATGGTTAAAAGAAGGTATATATGCCAGTGGGAAAATAATAGAGTGAATCAATATATTTCCCTTAGAAATTAAGATACTTCTGAAGTCTGTTGAATTCAACACCTACAGGTCCCTTTTTCAAAGGCACATACCTGCTTTGCATGCATATATCCTAGCACCTTGGAACTCAAATTCATTACAGCTGTACGTACCATATAGGTACATGTAAGCGTATAACTGACTTAAGCAAAAAAATACAACCAGCATTTTTTCAGTTCTAATAGGTGATGCCTCTTCCCTGCTTGTTGCAAAGACAGTAATGTTATTGCAAAGGCAGTAACAACATATTGTGGTCAGCTTTTCCTGACAGCATCCCAGCAGAGATAACTAATTCCATCTCATCAGTTTCTTCTTTGAAAACAAAACAAAACAAAACAAAAACAAACCAAACCCTAACATTCAGAGAAATCTAAATTTTAGAAAAGCAGAGATACTCAAAACCCAGACACGTGAAGGAAGACCAGAAGTTGCTTGTGTATGGGCTTGATTATGTTACAAAACACTGATTTCTCCATTTTAATTATTGACTTTATAATAAAGGCACTGTTCAAAAATTTTGACTAATTGCATTCCTTTTCAATTCTCATTTCTTTTAATTAGTTATGACTCAGACTTGATTTGTTTTCTTACACTTCATTACTAAAGATAGTTTGCTATTAGAAATTGCCAGTGCACTTCATATAACCTCCCCTTGCCTGCGCCCTGCATGTAAATAAAAGAGAAGGTGCTATTATTGAAAGGTCAGAGATGGGGTCCATTTAGTCAGCCTTCATTATCAGCGACCACACAGGGTGGATAAAGGCAATGCCAGAGCAGGGGAGGCACTAAACACGTGGAGGCAGCCTGCCTACCTTAACATGTTTTAAACCCCTGCATGACCATGCTTGGGCCATCCTCCAGGTGGTCTCACGTCAGTACAGTTGATCCCTTTTCCTCTTGGAGGAAGGATAAACGGCCATAATGTGTGTTCATCTGGCTGGGAACTGACTTCATTCCCTCAGTTGATTTGCCTTGACTTTCCTGAGAACCCCTGTGAAGACAAATCTTCAATTGCAGCAGTATTTCTCTCCTCTTAACCTACAGAATAATTGCCTCAGCTGAGATGTGTCTCCGCTAGCTTTTTTAAAATGCTGACTTTTTAATAGCGGCTTTTTCTGAATTACATCAGGCTTTCTATTTATACACTATTTTCTTTTCTGTGTTGCAGTGGATTAGGAGAAGGTAGGTCTGTGGCCACACAAGATACTGGCTTGATTCGTAATAGAAGTTTAGATTTTTATCATTCTTTTTTTGTTGTTTACACTTTATGTGTTAAAGAGAAAGTTAACTAGGAATTAATTCCTTTTGTGATGGAAGGTATAAAACGTGACCCAAGCAGTCCAAAGTATGGTGATCTAAATTAATGTATTTGATTATTGCTGATACACAGAACTGTTGCACATCGTTCCACAGGCAACAGTTACCCCTGTTTTGGAAGCTATAGCCCTATTGTAGTCACTTTTGACAGCATTAGATGCACTTTTTATTGTCATACAACTGCTGTGCCCATGCAGTGACTGTAAGATAGTACAAATCCATTAACTCTGATAGCTGAATGAGGCAGAGCACCTTGCAATGTAGAACTGATTGGGGTTTCCCCCTGGCTTGTACAATTTTATCTTCAGTCTTATTTTTAAGAGTACTGAATTTTGTTAGAAGTACTGAAATAATGTTATTCAAAAGCAACAGTATGTCATAGTACCTGCCAATATAATTTACATAGATTATAAGCAGTAACTATCAGTTAGAAACATAACTCTTCTGTTTGTTTTTTTTTTAATCCTCACTTCAGGTTTAAAACATAATACGAGGAATGAGCTTCAGGGAAGTAATTGGTACAGAATTTTCATGGCTCGCCTTTTTAATGTGTGAGAATGGATAGATAATACAACTTTCACTGGGAAAAAACCACTCAGAGATTCATATTTGTAAAGGATAAAGACAATAAAGTATTGTTTCCAAGAAGTTTGAATTGCACTTCGTTTGCAAATTTGTAAAGCTCTGTGTAATACATAAGACTAGCTCTAGATACCAGTAGTTGAGTATTGGTAATGATTTCACATTATGTGGATAACTGAGTAATCTGAATGCTTATCTTTTATTGTGTCTGAGTAGGAATGCTGGTTGGTTCTCCATGTCACTGGTTTAAAATCTTTGATTAAAACAGTTGTGCTTGTTGTTCAAATAAAATGTCATTCTGGTAATCTGCAATTACTGAATAAGCATTAGCAAAAATGGGAGAAAGCAGTGAGGTCACATAGAAAGTGACACCATATGTATTTATTAGTGTCACCTATGAAATTTATGAGGCAAAGTAGTGCTGAAAGAATTTGCTGTCTTTCTAAGCAATGCTCATTTGAGGAATTGCCTAAGATAAATGGGTTTGGCTAATTGAATCATATACTTTCATAGTGTGCTACATATAAAACTAGACTAGGAAATAAATATAATGAAAGTAAACATGCCCTTCTAATTAGTAATTGTTTCTGCTGTTTTAAGCAAATTTCAATGGCACAAAGTAGCTGTTTCAGTGTAAACCTAATAACAGAGACTGTAATAACAGGTGTAAATTAACACAATGGAAAACATTTACAGGGTAACATTCTAAATTAAAAATGACATTAACAAGTCTGATTTTTAAAAAGCTGTATAATTAACATTTATTCAACCCCTGACAAATAAGTGCAATACAAATACTAGGTGATTTTATTTATAGCTTATAACATTTTTCATGCTTTAGTTTTGTTAAACAGTAAATGGAGCAAATGTGGTTCATTTTTTTCCAAGAACATGTCATATAAGGGCACCAACAAAGGAAAGGCAAAGAAAAACAGCAAAAAAGATATTTACCCAAAGGCATTCTTCTTGTAAGTGATGTGCAGGAATTGTTTGAATACTTAACAATATCACCCGTCGGTGTTCTTGGTTATGTATGCTCAGAAATAAAACATTGTGAGTGGTTTAACTTTGGAGGAATGAAAGTACAAACAGAGTAGTATCTATTGTGCAGTAAAATACTTTGATTCCCTCAAGTGCATCCTCAAAAAAACCATAATGTACTGCTAAGTGCTTAGCATTGATGTTTGGTTCTACAAATAAATATTGTGAACAGTATTTTCTTTTTATGATGGACCTACTAGAATGCCTTGAACAGGTAAGCAGAAATACCCAAACCAGTAAAAAAATTAACTGGTGACAGAAGATGCCATAATTTCCACACTATAGAAAGTGTCTCATCAGATCCCAAAATAGAGTGTAGTGTATCTGAACCATACAGACAACTTGTTTTCCTCTTTCTTGATATTTTTTCTAAACCTGTAGGAGTATAAAAAGTTTCCTGGTGGGGGGCAAGGGGAGTTAGAATTTTTTTTCAGCTTGCCTATCAAAAGGAAATCAGCATTGCCTGCCCATGACAGGGGGTTGGGACTAGATGGTCTTCAAATTCCTTTCCAAACTGTTCTGTGATCCTATGATGGTTTAATTTCTGTATGATGTCTTCTCATGTGTCATAAGTTGCAACATGGCAGGAGAATTCAAATATCAGGACTTCCTATTCCAAAAGCAAATTTGTTAGACTGTGTTCACCTCATAGTTGCAAATCCTGAGAGAAAGTGAAAAAGCAGTCCTTTTAGTGTAGAGGCTACAGTGAACCTTAGCTCCAGGACTCAGCTTTTGAAGTGGTTAGCTTTCTTCCAAGTGTGGTTTTCAGCCATGTATCCTGGGTGTCCCCAACGTTCACACTGATGAGAATTTCCTGACTTGGCTCTGAATGGCTGATGCTTAGTGTTGCCTTTATATACACATACAGTTGGGCAAAATTAAGATCTTACTCCATGCTTAAGTGGAACAAATTAAAGTAGCACCCTTGACATGAGTAGCATTATGCCATCCACATCACCTGAAGACATTAGGAGTTTGAGTTGGGTGGCTAAGGGAGCAGCTGATGTTTAGTAACAAAATCATCCTGCTCACCCCTTGACTTTCCTGTTGTTTTAAAAGAGGATTCAGATCTTTTGTGCTTCATAGAGTTTGAGGGTGTAAAAGGATATTTCTAATAGCAAATATAAGCTGCCATGAGTAGCACAGCTTCTGGAATATTTAGAGATTGCTTAGAGTTCTTGATCACAGTTACAAGGTTTTTTGGAAAAGCTTTATTTGTTGGTTTTTTTTTTGCATATCTCCCTTTTAGTTCATTTGGAGATAATGGAAAAGATGTTCTTGCTCTTATATCTTACAGATCAGGTTTTTTAATTCAGTGACTGAAGAAAAGGAAATTTCATGTCCTTTAGCTCATGTATTAAAAAAAAACCAAACTAAACAAAACAAAATCAAAACAAAAAAAATTTTTTGCAAATGCTGGTCTGCAGAGAACCCTTATTCCATCCCTTGGTTCTAAGGTGGGACGAGCATACCTAGGCCAGCCTGGCAGATGAGAGTTTAATCTGTATAGCACATAGGAGTTCCTCAAGATTGTGGAGCAGCTCCAGAGGGACTTCCATAGGTCCACAGCCCAGAAGTAGTCTGTGCTTGATGCATGTTCCTCACAGGAAAGTATCTTCATTGTTGGGGAGGACTAGTCTTACTTAGCTAAAGTGCTAACAGGCAGGCACTTTTGGAGGAAAGGCATCCCTACAATGGTGTAAGACAACTGTTGCTCACCTGGAAGGAAGGAAGGAGGAGAGTTGTGTTGTTCAGTGGATGAAGATGTCCTATTGTTTATTTTTTGTATTAAACCTGGCTGAAAAGGAACAATTTTAAGGATATCTGTTTTCTGGCAGGGACAGGATTGGGGTGAGGACAGACCAACTTGTTCCGAAAAAAAGAAACTGTGAATGAGTCTGTGGAGTAGATAGTCAGCCTCTTCCAGCCCTTTCTTTTTAAGTTAGATAGCATTTCTAAAATCATATCTAAATCTCCTCTGCTGCAAATGAAGTTGTGTGACCTAGCAGACAGAGAACACAATTCATCATTGTCTGCTCTGCAACAAGTTTTTATAGGTGGGAAGATCATTATCATGTGTCTCCCAGTCTTCTCTTTTCTAAAGCAGACAAACACAATTTGTCCTTTCTCATACCTCCCTCCTTTATCCATCTGTCTCTTCTCTTCTGTGCTACGCCACCTCTTTATTACAGCAGAGGTCCCCAGGCCAGACACTCCACTCTGTGTATTTTCTCAGTGCTTGAAATTTGTTATCAAAAAGACATGGGCAACAGGAATAGAGTGAAAGGAAGACCTGGAGGATAGGAGGTGATTTGTGTGCTGCAGTTGTTAAAATGGGCCCCAAATGGGACCACGAATTATTCAGCTGCTTGTTCTTCTTTAGGATACTTTTTGGGTCACATCAGATTCAGGGAACCTACTGCCTTATACCTCCTCCCTAAGACCACATAGCTTCACATTTGGGCTTTAAGTCCTGTGTGGCTTTGAAGCTACGTACCAGAGAGGTTGTTCCTCCTTGCAAGATTTCATACCAGCAGACATCAAACAGATTGTGCAATACCATGGTTCCCACACTGGAAGCAGGAAGCTATTAACTCTTTAAAGTTCTTTCCTCTTTGGTTTCAGAGAATCAGTTAACATTTTAGGGTTGTACATTTTCACAAGCATTCAGGCAAGTAGATTCATTAAGGGAGGTAGAGTTCTGGAATTTCTGTTTTGTTTAATTTGTCCCTGGGGAGAGCAGTATGGCTTTTATGTTTTGTGTATTAGAATGAGATACGTCTTAAGAAGGTAAACTGAGGTATTTAAATGGCTAGAGAACAGATTAATTTGCAATTATTAAGTTTAAATAGTATTATCTTCAGCTTGATACTTACGTCTAACCAGCTAGTTAATTCCTTTTAATTTGGTGCATTATTCTTTTCATGTTTTCTTTCCTGAGTTTCTAATACAGTTTTCTTCTGCTTTCTCATGGTATCTCATTAGTATCAAATTAGGCAGGCTAGGTATTCCCATGTCATGAATAGCAAAATGTTCTTTAAGATTACTTAAAAACTCAGAAATCTTTGACAAACCCTTGTCTTTGAGTTAGTAAGATATTATTTTGGTTCACAGCAAAATTGAACACAGTTATTACAATTATTTCACAGTTTCCCAAGAAACAGTCCCAAACGTAAAATTGAACAAAATCACTGAGCTTATTTTCTTTTACTTGTAGCAAAAAACCCAAATGGACTATCTTTACATAAGTCTTTTGCTTTCCATTACCTAGAAGGAAATAATTCTCTGCCATTTCCTTTGTTACTGAGAAGCTATATCAGCAGAGCTACTTAGGAGAGTTTTAAGGGAGGCTAAATGTAGTAGCAGTTTTCTGCTTAACATGGCATGCTAGCAACAAATATTCTCTTGCTAATAACAGCTTCTGTTTATTTTTTGCACTGGTATATTCCGGTTAGCAAGTGTGAATTACACCATGCTTTGTTTGGATTCAAATAAAAATCAAGTTCACCCACAGTGGTCTAGTTTTGTGCTCGCTCCCACCCTCATCCTTGTCATTTTTTTCCCCACAGTGGGCCCATCCAGCAGGGCTGGGAGGGGACAGCAAGAGGCTCTTTTGTCCTTCTGCTCAGTGGTATTTCAGGTTTCTGCCAGCAAGTAACACTGATGGAGTGATGCCACCCCTCACTTGTGTTACAGCCCACTGCAGGAACACCACCTCTCCAACAGGCAGAGATGTGCTAGCTTTCAGTGGGGAAAAGATGTGCTGTTAGAGCTACCGGTGTCATCCTGTGTCTTTAAAGTGTTAAATACCTTCCACAAAGTTCAAAAGTTACTCCTCAATTAGAATGTGGGTATCTAGTGCGGGGGTTTTCATTATCATCAGTTTTAAGGCTAGAGAGCCTCAGAGCACGTGAGCAGCTAAATCCAAACTGCATGATTAACAACCTTATAAATACTAGATTTTTAGCAATGTGAACTTGAATTTCAGTGAATGTCATGAATAGTAGTCAGGGCAGAGATTGCCTTGTTTTCAAAATCTTATCCATTCCAATCCTGTCCCATCCTCAGAGGACTATTGGATCATAGGTTGGTATGCCAATATCAATAGGTACTGATATTGTATCAATATCAGTATCATAGGTTGATATGCCATGGTTGATCTGCCAGTACAAAGATGCATGATGAGTTCCTCCTGTAGGGACTTTGTTTTTTTTCTATTGCAGAAGATCTGTCTTAAGCATCACCATTGTTAGCTTTTCTGAAATGGAAAATGAGGGAAATTTCCTTCAGCCTTGTTTCTTTCCCTTTTCCTTCCCCCCCTCTCCCCTGCCCCCCTCCCAAATGTATTCTATTACTCTAGTGAAACAAGAGAAAATTAAATTCTGGCTTTTTTTATACACAACCTGTCAGAGAAGGATTTAAGTGCTCCTAAGTTGTTCCCATGAAACCAGATTCATTGGGCTGTCTGGGAGGGCACACAAATTTGACCTTCTTGAACACTGGAGTGAGAGAAGGTCAAACTGAAGTCCAGTGTTTTGAAATATTTTATAAAATTACGGAAAAAAAATGACTCAGAGATTTCTGGGCATAATAAAAGATGGTCTCTGCTACAGAAGCTTCAAATAGAAATGTAGACATCTCCCAAACCTGTGCACTTAGAATAACATATACATTTAAGATCCCTCCTCTTGCTTTTACAAAAATATGTAGAATTTAGATACCTTTTACCACTTTCGAAATGAAACACTGAATGATTTTGCACTTTACACTGTACAGTTAAATGATATAATTTATTGTGACACTAATATGCATTTATGAACTCAGACTTCAGATGAAGTATACAGTAAAAATAAAACATTTCGCTCTTATGAGCTTTCGTTGTTCTTGCTAAAGCTGTAATTTGCTGAAAAAATTTGGTCAGGGTGAGGAAGCTGTTAGAGAGTTAGGGGACAATGTACCTGACTTCCTCAAGCCCCCACTTTGGACTGGAACCTGGCTGAAACCCTCCAAAAGACAGCAACTGCCTCTTTGGCACCATCCCTGCAAGGGTATCTCTGGAATAGCTTCTGTATCTATCACAACTGTTAAAGCTTATGGGTAATCTTTTGTCATTTTTATGTCATTTCTTTCAGATTCAGAAATATTTAAAGACCTTTTAACCTGCTAGAAAGTGAGGCACTCGAACAGTTGTACTGTTAAAATGCAGGAGTGAAAACAGAGGAGCTTATTTTACACTTTGTTATGTTTAGTGCTTTTTATTCCAAAGATGTTGCATTTTGTTTGGGATTTGTGGAATGGCCACGTCACCACCACTGTTCCTAAGCAGAAGCAGTGTCAATACCTCACTTTCCATTGCATGTCACTCAAGGAAGGGAATGCATGGGTGCTTCTCTGCATCTCTGAAGGGAGGCAACATGAGTTATGATACAGTTGTCTTCATAGGCAGAATAAATTTGGACTAGCATGTAGACGCTTACATGAATTTCACCAGTCATAGGGCATAAAAGTTTTAACTTTTTCATCATTTTAACATGTATGCAGTTTTATTCGTGTGTGAACATAAATTATTCTTTTATGAATGGGTGTGCTGGCTTTGGCTATCTTCTCTTACTAATTTTGATTGCGTGTACCTTGGGGCTACATGTCAAAATATGACCGAGCTGCACAGGACAAGCAGGATGTAAGGAATAAGGAACTGAAAACTCATAGGGTTTGTATGCTGTGCACTTTTCTTGTGCAGGGTCTGTGGATATGTAGTGGTATTGTTATCTGGTCAAGCGTAAACCTCAAGTCCAGTTTACATTCTCTATTTCCAGAAGAAAGAACTAGGAAGAAAGTTGCATTTTGCTGGAGCTTCAAAGTATACAACGTGTTTTAGAGAAGCTAGCTGGCTGTGTGGTGCAATGCAGTATGTTTGGCTAGTACTAATTTCTTGTAAAGGGACAGTGAAGCATCCTCTGTACAAGCATTTTTTCACTGTTTGTACCTTAAACTTATATACAAACCATAGCTTTTTTAGGTTCCTGAACCTAGACTTCTTACAGTCCTTTTTTTTCTGTGCAAGCAAGCTGTCTATGTAGGCATTAGGTAGATAGATATAGATTGTGATTTTAGTTTTCTATACATGTTTACGTTTGCATATCCATATCTCTCACTCCATTTTCTACTTTTTCTACCTCAGTTGAGCAGAATGAAGATGGAACCTCATAATTCCCCATAATAAGATTTTATGCTTACAGACTGATACAAACTATTGCTAAGAACAATCACAATTTCTTCCTATAGTGAGCTACATTTCAGGTGTCCATATGAACAAAAGCACCGGTTTTAGTGGATTTATGATTTGGGCATTTACAGTGGCTCATTCATTTTGTATATGTACAACTGGCATAGGGTTTGGCTACTTTGGTTGTTTCTTTATCTGCATATGCAGTTATTAACATCATCCAAATTTATTTTTCTCATGAAAACATGCTAACATACATCTATTTAAAATCTAGTTCATCTTTACCTGTATGTAGCGGTGGCTCCACTGTAATATATAAAATGTTATACTAAAGTCTCCATCTATAAAATATGAAAGAAAGATAAATTAAAGAAAACAAACTGTCACTGAAGATTGCAAGAAGTGATTTTCTCCGAATACATAAAAATCTGATGACTTATACACTGACTTGTTCATAATTTTTTTTCACACTGGGGCTGTTGTGTGGTTTCCATAATGTTGTAAATCATGATTAAACACATAAAAAAGGACTGTCGCCCAAGATCCATTTTAAGCCAAGTGAAACATAGTACAATATAAAATTTACATCATTTTCTTGATTAACCCTGATGAACCTTCAGTCATTATCCATTATAGTGAGAGTGAATTGGAAACATTGCTTTGTTAATAAAACATGTATAGACATTTTCATGACTCATAGATTTGATGGTTACTAACAGCTGACACATGCATAGATGAAATACTGTATGTTGGCTTCCTGTGAAAGTACAACACGACACAAAGCTGCTATCCTGTGTCCTGGACTTCAGTGCTGTATTTTGGTGCCTTTTGGACATCAAATAATTTTGAAAGTTGATCTAAAATGAAGTGCACAGAATTTAAATACAGGCAAGAGATTTTACAGCCTTGCCTTTAGGTAGGGAGTCTCAGTGTGTCTATCACTGGAGTTCTTAGCAGTGCCAAAAGCATTTAACAACTTAAATTAATACTGCTGATCTTTGTCATCCATGGGAGTCTGTAAAGTTTGCTCCTTTTGCTTTCTGTGCCAGAGATGTTTTCTAATAGACACTGCTGCTACCTCTGTAGGGGCAAAGTGCTCTTAGATCTGGCCTTAACGATTCATTACAATCTTTGCTTTTGCTATTTCAAGTCAAGTTGCACTAGGGTGAATTGCACAATGACATTTTCCTACCAGTCACAGAGCTTTCAATTTTTGTGTGCTATGTGAAGTATACCTCAGCGTACTTCTCAATCCTGCAATTAGCTGTGGGTAGATGGATCACTGTTCAGAGTCCATGGAAAGAGTAGGCTATTTAAATTGCTAGAGAAAAATGGGAGCAAGGAGGTATTTTTTTTCTGAAAATGACACTTTTTCAAGAAAAAAAACACAGAGGCAAAACAATTTTTCACACTTTTCAAGATACTTGTTTTCGGGTTTTTTTTACTACTGAAACTAGCAGTGAAGATCTTTATTGACTAAAATTCAGTTTTCAGCAAACACATCAATAAGAAGCTCAACAAACATTTTGAATAGTATTAAACACTTGCTGCAAAATGTCAAATAGATTTTTAAAAAGGCCAGAGTTTTTTCATTACATTTAAAATGTTCAGAACATCCCTAGGAATCGTACAATGATAGGAGTTAATTCAGTTTATTGCAACATTCAGTCTGTAAACTTGTCAGGATATGCACCAAGATTATGTGAATAATTTGCCTATGTGTGCACATCTTCTGCAGAGATGAGCCGGATGGCTGATCAAAAAAAATCCTATCATTTCTGACTGATTATGACCGTAAGGAGCCTAAAGAAGAAGTTTCAAGGAAAAAAGCCATACAAGCTTGGCAGATTATAACTGGAACAGTTTCCCATGCATAAGGATGCCATGGAAAGCAGAAATCATTGTGGAGAAAAACAGACAAGTGGGCCGTTGTGTCTGACATCTCTGGCAGGGAAGCAATGTAAGAAGAAACTGGATCAGATATAGGCATCACCACGTTAGGTAAGGCCATGTGTAGCAGCCCAGGGAATTCAACAGTGTTAGGTTAGGCAGAAAAAGAGATTCCTTATTGATCCCCTCAGCTGCTGCATTGTTTAATTACAACAGAAAGGTAACATTAACAACATCAAATCAAAGAGCTTCACTGTGCTTTGTATGACTTGTGCTCTTCAGCCTTGGTACATTTTTTCTCTCCACTTGGAAAATATGGATGAGGATACAAAAGGAGTATTTTCCCCTATCTCATCTACAATATCTGTTTCCTGATGGCTAAGATCTCAGTTTCTGGAGGTTTTAAATATAATTTTGGATTGTGGAGAGAAAGAAACACCCGTTCGAGCGGCAAGATTATTAATAGTGGTGAATTTGTAACTTGTGAACATACTTTCAAACAATATATTGTCAGAACAGTGCAAAATGAAGAATAATAGTAATGTTCTCTTTGTAGCTTGGCTCAGTGTCATTAGATCTTCATCCATCTTATGTAGTTTTTTCTAGGAGTTTTAAGATTATAAAAAGAGGGCACTTAATAACAAAAAGAAAATAGTAAGACATTGAATACAGAATTACCCTTTAACACTGAATGGTGAATTTTTTGATACCTGTGTATACTGTACCTGTGGAATGGTAGATTTTTTTAAATGTGATTAAGTTATTTCTCTGAAGCTAGAAAGAAAAAAATGGAGTTATGTCTCAATTTCTCTCATTGGACTAAACTTCACTAAGGGAAGGAAACGTGCATGCTTTGTGGTGGAGCCAGGAGAGGTGCTCTTATGCAAGCAGATACTGAACTAAATTGTATATTTTTGTTAGTGTTCCTCTGTTGTGATGTTTATTGCTGTGACTCAACAACCTAGATCCCAGTCTCAACTGCAGTGTTAAGTTTTTCTCAGAGTTTTTCAGTACACATTTAAAATGTAGTCAGATGGCATGTAGAGCACTTGCATTTTGTGAACGTTGGCTGTGAGCACCTACGAGATAGTAACTGCACCCACAGTTAGTCTTTCTTTGGGTCCTTCCAGTTGCCCAGCATGAGCCCTCAGAAGACCTGCCTTGGCTGCTCAGGTGGCAATTTTGCAGATAGGATATGTATATATGCATTTGTTTGGTAGATGCAATATGATCTGCCCCTGAAAATATAGCTCCTGGCTTTGGACTTGGAATTTCCAGGCAGATAATTGAAGCAATCTTGCACCTTCCAGCCCACAGCTGCCTCCGTGTGAGCGTCCGGCCCAGCTCAGCTCCCCCTGATGGTATTCATGTTTGGACGGCAGTGTTTCATGGTTAATACAAATCATAAACAGGCTGTAAAAGCTGAAGCATCAATGAATCCTAGCTTTAAAATTGCTGGAAGCTGAAGTTTTAAAACTGATACTGCAAAGTGAAAAATGAAATTTAACCAGGCATTTTGGTGAAGGAAAAATAATTTATTGGATGTAAGATGAAAAGCTGTGAGAGTAAACATCAATCTCATCTTAGACACATGTCATTGATTGATGTTTGCTCTGTGCTGCTGCCTGGAGGTAAACTCTTTGAAATAGCAAAGTAGGTACTTTATCTGTCTGTGGATAGGAGCACAGTTTGTTAAGTTACTGCTTTTTTGAGACCCTGCTACATCTTTATGTTCAATCAAAGTGAAAACAGTAAATCAGAGTAA
>NW_008626584.1:74239-101530 GCF_000691845.1 Merops nubicus | reverse complement strand
CATTCCTGTTTGTAAATGGGAAAAAATACTGTAAAAATCCTCAAATTAACTTCTGCTGTTTAAGCTAGATAAAAAGCCTAAAAAAAAGTCAGCTGCAACCTAGGAAGGTGTTTTATTGATTATGCCACTTGTTCATCAAAGGCAGCTGCTTTGTTATAATCGAACTCATAGTTCAAATATCATTAGGGAAAACATGTCATGCTCAAAAATGTAAGTTGGCCATCTCTTAAGAGCTCACCATAACCCATTAGCAATTAATTCCCAAGCAGGCATCATTTGTACTTATCTGGAAATGGAGCTAGTACCAAGAAATTGGCTAGTGAAAGCCATGGACAGGAACGGTGAAATAGAAAACAGGCATTAAATGATAGCACTTCCATGCTAAGCACGGCAATTCAGCAAGCAAAGTGACCTGGATTGTTGTAATTAAAGAATTAAGACTGTTTTCTGAAAATGTTGGAGGCTGTTGCCTTACAGGGTCTCAGGCTGGTTAGTCCTTTTGTGTTTTAAAATATTCCAGAGATACAGGAATGATGGCAAGTTTAAATTTAGAATCCAATTTCCATTCTGAAATCAGTTTCATAATCACTGTCCTGCATCAGAGTTGGACTATTTTTTTTATTGTGTTGTATAATTTTTTCCCTTGAATTACTTTATTTAGCTACTTTGGCATAAATGTGGCAATTCAGGGGAGAACTAGACCATTAAATATTTAAGAAAATGTCCTCACTTCAGCCTGAAATTTAGTATATTGACTTCTATGTCAGATTACAATTTGTGGGGAAATGTTGAGAATAATCAGTACAACATTTTAAAATTTATTTTCTTGAAATATTGCCTGGTTTTCATGGCTTTGAAGCAGTTCCAACTTTGTTCATAATTCAGAAATGACCGTGTGCTAAAATTTAATTTCAAAGATATATGTGTCCTCACAGAGAACTTGTTCATGGGTCTAGTTTTATTCTTGAAACACATGTATCTTTTAGTCATTTACAGTGTGGGTTGTGGTTTTGGGTTGGTTGTTTTTTTTTTGCTTGGAACATGATCACTCCCAGGAGATATTCAGGGACTGCACCTTAGGAGGCTGGGGATGCTATCATTCCCATGATGCTGGGGTGGGTGTTGTGGTCTGATGGTGTTTTGTATGGAGCTGTTAACCTGATTATGGAAGAAGGGTCAGCTTGGGCACAAATGGGGACACCAACAAAATCTGCTAAAGCAGCTCAGCCCCTGCAAATGTGAGCTAGGTTCTCCCTAGCAAAGGCCTGACAGGAGCCCGTGGGAACTGTGTTTTTGCCAATTTAAGAAACTTTTGCATGTTAGTGTGAAGCGATGTTGTTGCTTTTGTGATTAAGATGTCTAGACTTCAGGTTCTGAAAGTTCTGTGCCAAGTGCCACACAGATGCTGGGGGTGAAGGAGATCGGCCTCCTGGGTCAAAAATATTAACTGCAAATAAACAAGCTACTCCTGGTAAATCACAATATCTATGTGCGTGGGAAGGTAAAGGAAAGGGGTGGGGGGCAAAGCCTTCACAATTCAGAGAATAATGAACTAAATCTTCAGCCTGGAAAATGACACTGAAGGGCCTGGAAAGGCAGAGGTGAGACTGCAGGTTACTGCAAACTGTAATTAGTCCAGTAACTGTCACCAGCTGTGTGTGTGTGTGGTAATGCCTTCCTCTGCTGTGCCCAAGTCTCTGTCCCCTTTGCCAGAAAATAAACTGATGTGAGGCAAGGGCAGCACCAGTGATCTCGCCCTCAATTTACCTGCTCATGTCTTTTTACAGCCTCAGAGATGTCAGTTGTTAGGAGGATGGTGATCTTGTAGCAGAATGCTAGTATCCTTCCTATATCTCCCTGTAGTGATGTGGCAATTTTGTGGTTTCTGAAAAGGTCAGGCAGCATCGTTAGTACACACCACAGGCCTGAGAAGACATGTAATCCTCAGCGAAGGCACAATGCTTTAGTTTGTGTGTCCTGGTTAGAAAGCAGAATTGTGTCCCACCTCCCTTATCCCTTAGTTACCTAAAGGAAGGCAGGGGCAATGAAAGCCTTGCACCGACTGAAAAGTTAACAAAATGAAATATATTATTTAACAGGGAACAGAAAGGAAGAAGGGTAGGGGTTTAACAGGGTAAAGGGATTATAATAACAACAGAGCAAGGAAGATTAAACTTGCAAATACATAAAACCCAGTTGTTGTGCTGAGGCTCCCCGGTGCTGGATCTCGCTGGATTGAGGTGGATTGAAGCTGGATGCACAATCCTTGGACGTGGATGGAGGCAGGGAAAAGTTTGTAGATCAGGCCCAGGCCTCCAAGATGGCCATGGCCACATGCAGCACAGTGAATCCACAAGCAGAAGCAGCAGCAGCGTGTCCCGGCCAGGACCCCAGCAGAGGAGAAGAGGAAGAGGGAAGAGAGAGAGACGTGTCTTCTCCCCCCTTTTATAGATCCCAGCAGGAAGTCCCAAAGACAGGAAGAGGGGAGTGGGAATAGAACAGGTATACGCCCCTTTCATTCAGGCTTGCTCCTGGTATTAGATTTCAGATCTCCACCCACCAGGAGCAGCAGGTTTCAAACCATTACATTGTGGAAAAGGACATCTTCCTCTGAATGCAAAACATTGGTGTTCCCTAAAACTGAAGGACAAGAGAATATGTTGATGTATTGTCTCCATGCAGTTCATCAAGGAGATTAGACATTTTTATTGGAGTTATTCCAAGTAGTGATGTGTGAGGGAGGTAAATTGAGTCAGAAATAGTGTGCTTTAAAAAAAAAAAAAAAAAAAGAAAAGGAGACTGTTCAACACTTAAGACTTTAGGCTTTCTATATGATTGCTTTCAGCCTAGCCTGAGACTACATAACTCTTTGGATTTTGTAGGAGATTAAATCCAGTCCCAGGTTTTTCAGGTAAGGTTATTGCTCTGCTTCTAGGCTGTCCCCTGAGCCGTCTCTGTCTATTTCTAATTAAGGACTAAGGGAAGCAGTTTCTTCTGATGCCAGGAGCAGTGTGAAGAAAGCTATGAGCATTTCTGTCAGTGCTGTGGGGACGCCAGTGCTGCAGCTGCCCTCCCATCAGGCCACAGCATGCCTAGGCTCTCCTCTTCAGGCTGATCTCCGTGGGGAGCCACACACACCTAGCTCATGGCCAAAGAGTGGATAACCATCGAGGAAATCTTCACAAAGGAATCACAACAGATTGAAATTTGTTAAACATACCTAGTCTGAGAAATTTGGCAATCCATTGACATTCTGATCTGTAGAATACCTGAGAGTGAAATTATTCAAAGTACCCTAGAAGAAGCAGAGAAGGTAGAGGTGCTGTGCCTGTGTGGTGGTGATGGTGTGCTGAAGGTGGTTTGAGCTTGAGACACTGGTATTTAGACATAATTCATTGGTAAGTCCAGTACGTCTCTTGGCAGATCTTAGGGTTGAGATAAATCAAGACATGGTTTTACATCAGTGTGCTAAAGTCAAGATAGTGTAACTTTTACAATACGAGCATGAATTTGCAATAGACGCAGCATTTTAAAAATAAAAATATACTGTTTAAAATCTATTTAAATTCAACCTTTCAGGGTGGGACCTGTGTGAAGCAAGTATAAGTTACATGAGATGAGTGATTGGATGTTCCTTGGTTTTCAAATCTTGCAAAACTGGTTCAGCATCTTGATCCATACTAGCAACACTCTTAATCAATAAACTAATGTGAGAGCATGCGTATAACACAGAGATATGCATACAGCACCCCCACATACACATATGTCCCTACGAGGAAAAAATCTTGAGATTTTCATGAACTTGCTCTTCATGGTTTAGCTATGGAAAAGATAAGACACTGTAAATATTTAAAAAGGTACATTTGGGTTTGGTTTAAATTACTATTTTTTTAGAAAAAAAAGAAGGAACAAAACTATTAAAAAGAATCATTTTCCATTAACTGAAGTGTTTGCAATAAAGACGGTTATAGCAGTTGGCAGTATTCTCCTCAAACCAAAATAAATAAATACGTTTGGTGACATACGTTCAAGGAAATGTGATTGTTGCAATGTTCATGCAAATAAGGAGCAGTCTCACAAATGCTGGAGATTTTGCCATCTGGTACTACCGAAGGAGTACAACTTTCAACTTGCAGCTCTTCCTAACTTAACTGCTTATAGATGGCATATTAGGCATTGTCACACAGTCTTAGCATTTGCATAATCATTCTGAATTATTACAGGGTGTGCATTGCATTGCCAACAGTGAGCTCCTCATTTTGGAAGGGAGTTCAGAGATCTCACGACTTTTATGTCTTCATCAAATATGTCTCCATCAAATAAAGGAATAAAAATGTCCTTCCACTTTAGGAGCATCACACCAGTGTATTTTTAAATTTGTATGAGGCCTAGTAAAGGATGTTGCCCTTGTTTACTTGCTAGAAACTGGGTAGAGATCAGTATTATAATTAATCTCAGGGGAGATGCCCATTTCTATTTGACTGCAGGCTAGAGTCCAAATGCAAAGCACCTCAAAGAGTCAGGAGGTTCTGGATGAGGAAATGTGGCTGAGGATGGAGTTCTAATCTGATCCCTGCGACTCTGGAAAAACTCAACCTAACAGCAGCTGTTTGGCATATCAGAAAGTCCACTTGAGGCACAGAGATTGTTGTTAGAAAGTCCTTTACCCTGACTTAATGATGGGAGTATGCTCAGATAGCTGTCTCCAACCCACTGAATAGAGTTTGAACCTTGTGTTCAGAATAAACCCCCCTGTCTGAGTGCCCTGCTTGGCGTTTGGCATTTGCCCTCAGACCCACTAGCAGAGTACTCTGCAGTCCAATATGTGTTAGCAGTATTAACAAGTAATCATAAGATTTTACCTTCGTTTGGTGACTGCTAAGGCATCATTTTAAAACACGAATAGCATCTAACATATCCTCTGTATTTTCAGCTCTCTCAAGTCTTGAATTAGAATCAGATAGCTGCTGGCCTTTTGACTGCCTTGCCTGAGGCATACTAGGTAGCGTCACATGGGTAGCCGATGCAACATATGTTTTGCTAACTGGGAAGCTGGTGAGCAAGGCGACCTTTTTCTTATTAACACATGGTGCATTCACATGACATTAATATATATTTCTACTTTACAGATTTACAGTACCATAAGAAAGGCATTAGCTGAGCAAAGCAAAATAGGCAATCAGCGTACTCGTCACATTGTCCTGAAGTCACACGTAAACCTTATTAGACACATGGGTTTTCTTTGTGAGGAGAATAAAACTCTGACAGACTGGAATGTGCAAACCGGTGTCGCTCTGTGGAAATTCAGGGAAAGGATTCTCTGGTTTATATTGCCATGCATTAGACTAGAGTTTAAAAAGTTATTTTCTAAGTATTCTAAAAATTCATTTCTAAAAATGAATACTGTTGTATAATGCAGTGATTTTATTCTGTGGGCTACACTCTACCAGCCGTACATACGCTGTCGTGCCAATATTCATTTATTTGCGCTCTGAAGTTGTGATAGTGTCAAATCCATCAGAAAGAGGAATTGTTTCAGTAGTAGTTTCACGATTTGGCTGATTAACAGAGATCAGAAGCAGCAGCCTAACTGTGGAAACCACTACAGCATGTAGTTTTAACAGCTCTTTAGGGAGCTAGTTAATGAAAGAATCACTACAGAAACACATCCATGTGAAAAAAGGAGCATTCTCATACAACACTCAGAGGATATGTCATAAGTGGAAATATGTTCATAATTTCTATTTACTCATAGCTGTAATTACCATCTGCCTTAAGAGTACTTTCAGTCTTTGTCAAAGTTGCTTAGATATTTCCTTTGTCACATCTCAAGCAGAGAAGTTCTGCACAGACTAGATCCTGCCCTGTGACTTCTTTTTTATTCTTCTGTAAGAATTTAATTATCTGTTCTCTGTGTGAAGAAAGCAGCAGCATTCCCAGAGACCTGAACCTCCTCAGCCTGCTTGGACTGCCATTCATCTGATTCATGGTTTTGCTTATTTTTGCCATCTGTCTTCAAACCAGTGTTCTTAAATTTTAAATTCACACAGATTTATGTGTTGCCCACTAATTTTTAACTCTTAAAATGCTATTCCTCTTTTTTGCTGCAGTGTCTACGAGCCGGATAGAAACGTGCTGCGAAGGAAAGAATGGGAAAGGAGAAATCAGGAGGCCCAGCAGGAGGATGGCACGTTTAACATGAATTACTCCCTCTTCAGTGAACCATACAAGGTAGATGCTTCCCAGCTGGGTGGCTATATATTTATTTATTTTTTTCCACAGTCCTAAAAATACAGCGTGCAGAAGGCATTGTCCAGGTTTCAGCACTCTCCCACAATTTTAGCTTCACAAAATTCATAGAGAACATTTATGGTTCATTGAGAATCAGATTTTTCTATATATGTATAAGCTTCTTATAATGTTCCACAGCACATGAGAATGACATAAACTGGAAATAGCCTAACAACATTTGAAATGGGATTAAAACTAGGAGGTAAAGGTGACAGTGCCCTGTTTTTGCAACACTTAGAAGAAAACAATTGTGTTAGAACAGTGTGTGAAGGTCAAGCAGTATAGTAAACATTATGCTCTGGCCAAGGTTAACGCAATGAAATATCTTAGTGTTTGCTTTTTTTTTTTTCCTCTATAAGCATTACCAACAAAATTTGTCTTCTAGACATGTTTTGCCCTCACCAAAGGCAGAAGCAACTTAGGAGTCTTAACTCCCTGTTTAATTCTTCATGGCAACAGTAGTGTGATGAGGCCCAACCATCTGTCCTCACTCCCTGTTAGGATGGCCAAGCAGGATCACAGAATCACAGAATGTTAGGGGTTGGAAGGGACCTCCAGAGATCATCTAGTCCAACCCCCCTGCCAGAGCAGGACCATCTAGTCTAGGGCAGGTCACACAGGAACACATCCAGACGGGTCTGAAAAGTCTCCAAGGTAGGAGACTCCACAACCTCCCTGGGGAGCCTGTTGAAGTGCTCTGTAAAAGGATCTCCTGCACTTTACAGAAGCCTGCAAACTGAGTCTTTGAGAACAGAACCAGAGAGTGATATCTCACCAGGGCTGCTCCTCTCCCTCAGCTAATCCAGTGACTTTGCCTGCATGCATCAAAGCATCATCATGCATTGTCTGCTGGGCCCTTCTAGTAATGTCCAAGTTACTGTTAACAGTGACCAGAATGTGGAGTCTTTGCCTCTACACAGCATCACTTGTGTTTGATACTTCGGGTACTTTTGTGCCTCTTTCCACGAGTCCTATTTGGAACCTGGCACTTGGCTTCTGCACGTGACTTCCATGCTTCTCTGTTTCTGCCTGTGTTCCAGTGTCAGCTTTTAGCTTGCTGCTCTTCCACATCGTTATGTACTTCTAGTCCCTAATGAAAAAAAAGAAAGATCTACCACTTTCAAACCATATCCCTTGATAGAAGACAGCTCTGTCTGCCTTTAAGATGACCTCCAGCTGCCCCAATTTCAGATTCGTTACAAATGCATTTAGAAACCATGGGATATGTCTTGAACTCCTTGAGGCTCTACTTGAAAAAGTCTACTATGAGACCAATCAAGGCCTAATCCATGGAAAAAGCCTGAAAAGCTTAAGTCAGCTGTGTCTTGGCATTTAATGAAGGCTCTGCTGCAATGGGAACTTAATTTTCCATTTAGTAGGTCAAACCAAAGACCCCTCGCCAAAAGGGCCTGTCCTTTTGCTGGGTTCTGGAGACCATTCTGTCTGTTGTACCTAAAATTATGAAGTTCAAATCACTTGTAAAAGTGGTATAGTTGGAATATTTTATGCACTGTGATTATTACCTGTGTGCCAACATACTGACTGTCATGGCACGGACTTCATGTGTCATGGGCACACCAATACTTTCTGAGTTATGATGTCTGATGTCACCTCTTCGCAACCACAGCATAATTCCCATAATTCTAATAGGATACTGAATGGGTGTCCTGTGGGGAGATCAGAATAATGGCTTCATCCATGCTTCTTATCTTTAAACACTATATCTCTTTTTTGACAAGCATATAAAGAAGGCACTGCAGAAATGCATCCTACAGCTGGCTTTGTCAAGGAAACATGGAGAAAGGCAAGGCCCAGGACAGCAGTATAACTCACTCACAGCTCTCTTGATGTGGCAGTCACAAATGCTTGGAATGGCCAATCATTCTGACACTATTGGACATCAAAACTCCAGTAGTAGCATACTCTGAATGTCATGTCCACACTGGCAATGGACCATTGGGCTGTCTGAACTCATCCCAAAATTTGTGGATCTTCAGTGTTGGGGGTGCAGAGCTGTGGCTTGAGCATTCTGATCTTAGCATGGAGAGAAGCTAACTGCAAAATAGGAAATCTTTCTGTCACAGCATAACTGAAACCCACTCTTACTGCCTTTAAAGATCATGGTCAAGTTTTAGGTGTTCCCAGAGAGGAATGAAGTTACAGCAGACATTCACTGCAAACTCTGATTAAATTTGGTATTCCTCTGCACAAGCTTGAGAAATATGAGCTAATGCCAAAGGATTTGCCAATCAGAAGGCCATATCTGAAAATCAGAGGCAGATTGGAAATCTCATAAATCTCATGTCCTCTCTCACTTTGACAAGTATCACTACTCCTGTAACATCAGATTTTCTGAAAAATCCTGACTCTTAGGGTTGCCTCTTATCCTATTCAAAGTATCCATAGCAACCCTTTATGAAAGATTACAGAAAATCCAGTATATTTTACTTAAAATGTCTTTTACACGGGGTGAAAAAGTCAAAAATTTGTTTTGGGTATTTCCTAGACAAGATACCTTGTCTCATTAACCATATCAGTGTTTTTAATGAAGAAAAAAATTCTGATGGCCTTCTGTGCAGTCATCAGGTTTATTTTTAGAAGTTTTGGATCTTGGAGTCTTCAAATGCATGGATACATCTTACATTGCAGAAGAATATCAGAGCACTGTAAGTTAGAAATGTTTATGCAGAACGCTTTTCCTACTTACTCATTTTAGGATTATGCTTTCCCTATGTGAATGATTAAATAAGGCAAACAATATTTCAGAGTAAATAATAGGACAAACTGTACATCTAAAGCTCATAACAAGTTACCTCAGATCCCATCTTGTTCCCAAGAGGATATAGATGAGAATCCTTCTATATGAGATCAGCTCAACACAATCTTCTCACTTTGAGTTGTCCCCGGTGTATCCAGAAGGAATAAACAATGCCAGCCAGTTTTCAACATGTGCTGTGGTACCAACATTAGATTGGTTTGGTGCAATTATCCCCGTGGTAATCTGGGATCTCTCAATATGAGGTGTCTTTGTGTGACCTACATGTCATATCCATATAGAAGACAATCTGCTGATTTTTTTTCTGGGATAGTCATAGTCTACAGACAATCTGCAATTAGGCTTTTATTTCCTTCCCATCCAAATAGCATCCATCAGAAAGAATGCACCTTCTGTGGGGAAGCTGGACTTCCTAGGAGCAAAACTTGCACAAAAATTCTCTTATGTTCATGGGCCTAGAGGCAGCCAGGTGGAGAGCTGCCTCACAAGCTGTCTGTGCTATAGGAGACTTGTGGGTGTCAGGGGCCCTCTTCCATTCTCTGGTCCTTGTTGCCATGCTCCTGGCAGGGAAGGAAGCCTCACACACATGTTGGCAGAATCAGACTGGGTGCAAGCCCTAGGGCAGATCTCCCTCCATAGAGGGAGGCTGGAAAAATATCTGTCTACAAGGTATCTACACAAGGTGGAGGATCCATCAGGAGCATAGAAGAGATCCACTGGGTAAAAGGAAAATTTTCTGTGCCTTCCATAAAATAATTCTGCAGGTCAAGGAGATGCCTCAGTGCAGAAACCATTTCACTGACCGCAGCAGACATGTGACTGTATCTCCAGCTTTCATTCTTTTCAGATGTATGTGATGCTTCTCACTTTTGAAGCCTCGTTAATAGTTTCCTCTTCTTCAGGACATCAATGTG
The DNA here is from genome assembly GCF_000691845.1 of Merops nubicus. Classification (NCBI taxonomy): domain Eukaryota; kingdom Metazoa; phylum Chordata; class Aves; order Coraciiformes; family Meropidae; genus Merops; species Merops nubicus. The sequence goes on along the minus strand of NW_008626584.1, from coordinate 91,549 downwards.
ATCCCTGTAAAGCAAAGGAACACCTGTATTTAATCCTCTTGGTGTCTAGGCATTAATGCTTTGTATTTATTTTCATAGCAGGTTATTGTCCTTGTGACAACAGCTGCATGTCCAGAGAGATCAGGCTGTAGTGGTTGAGCCATCTTGCTCCAAGTCTGCAAAGCAATGTTTCAGATGCAACACTTCTGAGGTTTTCCCTTCTGACTTCCATACAAAATATATTATTGATATGTATGGAACTCTGTTAACAATGTAGCAAATGCATGAAATTTGAAATTTTTGCAATTTGAGGGGACAAGTTTCAAATAACACAAGACTGCTTCTACTGTCTGACTTAGGAATGCTTCCACTGTAGTCCTCCAAAAATTAGCATGTGCCAGTCACTGCACTCATTTACAGGGTAAATTTACTTGGATTCATATTTTTTTTTTAATAGAAAACCATAAAAAAAAGATTCTGATCTAGAGGAGTTTCCCTTACATTTTTGTTTGAGTGACTCAATTTTATTTGAAGGCTTAAAACCAAAAATTACAACAAATTTTCCAGAGTAACTGATGTTGCTGCTACATCTTCTGTATTTTTATATAACTTTAAGGGGGTCTTTGCCACTCCCTTTATTCCCTTCTTTCTCCTTCTTTCTGTTTTCCTCTGAAAGAGAGAATCTTGAGATAAAAGCTTGGCCTCCTAAAGCCAAATAGGAGTTTTCCCATCCAGACACCACGTCTGGAAAAGGGGAGAGCACCACTGGCTCATTACTGTCTTCCCTTGAAATCATAAAGCAAAGAACATCACACGCCTGAATCTTGGCAGGGTTCAGAAAAATCTCTGTTGCATAAATGCTAAGGATACACCCTTTTGCTTACAGTGGCTTTTTAAAGCAAGAATTTTCAATCTTTTCCCATATATTTTATTTGCTTCTTTTATTTATTTGTGGAGCTTTTGCCTTTTTAGTCAGGGTGATTTTAAAGACAATGATTGATCTTAAAGGGGAGGGAGGGTGGCTGTGTTCCCCCTGCTGCACACAGCGAGCACTGGGCAATATGGAGAATTTGGGGGGTTTTGTTCACCTTTTTTTTTTAAAAAAGATGAGAATGCCCTGGAGCAAGCATCCTGTCAGAGTATTCTGAAAGAAGGGACATGATAGTCTTTAGTTTTCCCATTGACCCATGACTGTCTTCAGGTCACCTCAGAGTATTTGATGGGCTTAGACTGGTGAGTTCATTCAGTGCTTACACTGGATGTTGCTTGGCTTCCCAGATGCCATGTGAAAACTTAGGCAGGCAGAGAAGGAAATTGGGAATGCAGTGTTTTCATTCATGGCTGAAGGAGAGCTTGCAATGGGCTACAGGAAAAGTTTTATCATGGTCAGATTTAATCCAAACCATTCTCTGTAGTTGCAATAATAAATTTTCTGGTTTCCAGGTAATATACTTTAACTACAGCATGATACCAGTGATAGATTTTTTTTTTTTTTATATACTCTAAGGCCCTTTATAGCTTTTCCAGTTCAGGGTAGATTTAAGATCTTGACAAGTGTCTTCAGAGACAATAAGGATTTTCGATTTCATCCCTCAATGCCGCTGCTGAATAAGGCAGTGCTACTTCAGTAAGGATTTTGGCAGAAGCAGGAGGGGAATTTTGTTTTTCTTATGTTGACTGTTCCAGAACACTTGATTTTTGTTTTGCAGACTAACAAAGGGGATGAGCTCTCGAATCGCATCCAGAATACACTAGGCAATTATGATGAAATGAAAGACTTGTTAACTGACCGATCAAACCAGAGCCACCTTGTTGGGGTTCCAAAACCTGGAGTTCCTCAGACATCTCTCCCCAAGCCTGATGAACACCTAATTGCAGACCTGAGACCACCACCTCCTCCTCCGACTTCCAGCACTATTTCTTCTACACCACCAGCCCTATCTGCCCAGCAGAGCAAAAGTGCCACAATGGGTTGGCAGAAGGCCGGGCACAATGCTGCTTTGGATGGCCAGCAGAGAGTGAGCAAGCACGGCCACCGGTCACTGGAGTCACACAAGGGTGACTTCAAACTGGTGAACCAAAAATCCAGTCTGGAGAAAGTAAAACGCTATGCATCGAGTCCCACCTCCTCCTCCTCCAACACTGCCCAGCAAAGCTCACTCAGGGCCACGCTAGGAGAAAACGTCAACAGAGTGCAGCAGCCAGCAAAGCTCAACTGTAGCTCAGAAGGAGGAGCTCAAGCACAAGAGAGGCCAGCAAAGCACAGTGGTGGGCACTGCGTGCAAAACTTCCCACCCTCTCTTGCCTCGAAGCCCAGTCTGTTTCAGCAGAAACCGACAGCTTATGTAAGGCCAATGGACGGTCAAGACCAGGCTCCTGATGAGTCTCCAAAGCTGAAGTCACCAGCAGAGACGACCAAGTCATACAGGGGAGTGCCTTCTAACAAGCCTGATGCAGCCAGAACCAAGTCAAAGATAGCCAAGTTCAGCATTCCTAAGCAGGAAGAGGTAAGTGGTTTTATGCTTTTTATGAGAGCCTCCCTTGGACAGATGATGATGGCTTTGGAACTGCAAATTGCATCTGTCTCTTTGCACATTTTTAATATATTAGTTTGCACCTTTTTTTTTTTTTTTAAAATAACCTGGATCTACTATATCACAAATATCAGCTTCATAGTAACGTAAAAATATCTCAACAGTGGAATGCTCATTACCTTCAGGACTACATCTCCTACAATGGCACTGTTATTATGTATTATTTCACATATAAACTCTGGATATTTTTAAGTTGGAGTTTTTGCTCCTTGGCAATGATTAAATGTTTGTGATTAGAAGTAGTTCTGCCATCCTCAGTGATGTCAAAGTAGTTTCACAATCTAAATAAATTACTTAATATGAGATCTGTGGGATAAAAGAGAATATACAAGGACACTCTCCCTTTAGTTCATAGTATCTGTTTCTGTTTCAGACTGATTTTTGAGATAATTGAGGTTTTCTTCCTAAAGAATCACCATCTGTAGAAACCCAGCCATGCCACGAGTATAAGAACATGTCTGAAAAAGCTTCTAGACAACATGTCTGTTCTTTGCAATAGATATGAAAGATTTCTTCTGGGACTTAATTTATCTTTATTTATTTCACATTCCACTTATGCCAGTAGAGCACCTTGCTTTATCAGTTACACAATTTGTGGTTTTCTGTTTGAGCTTTTTGGATGTGGAGGAAAATGGTTGGTTTTAGCAGAATGAAGCATGATCTTTTTTCCTTGGGTGTATTCAGAAGCCTGTATGCCAATAGAAGGATGGTCACATCATCCTCTTGTGCAAACTGGTAGAGATCCCATTACTTAAACAATTTATAGTATTTATAGGATTAAACAACTTTATTTGTCTGAATCACTGGGACTTGCTGAGAGCAGAGATAGTGATTGTTTACTTTTATTTGACAACTGTGGTGTGTTGAGATGGTTTTAGTCTTAACATTTTTGTTTCTGGTGTTAAAGGAGAGGAAAAAATCTAATTTTTGGTGGAGTTCTCTGGCCTGTTTTTCAGAAATGGAGTTGACTGTTGCATTCCCCCTTCAGTTCAGTTTGGGAAAGAAATCTCTCTGGAAGCAATTACTTCTCTCAGCTCTTTTAGACATTATACCCATGTGGTTTTTCTTTCAGTTAAAGTCCCATCAGTTCCAAACAACATGGAGGTGATACGTTGTTCCTCAAAAGGAGTTTTGTGCTCTTAAGCCAGTTGTGATAAGCAAATTTAGCATTCACAAACTGCTGTAGTTGTGCAAATAGATCAGGTAATGGCAGCTACTAATACCCATTTAGCTATTATTACCTCTTTCAGACTTGTGCTTCTATCTGCAAGTGGGAAGCATTGTTAGAATTAAAGATGCCTCTGGCAATTTTCTGGATCTTTCAAATTTTCCCCCTTTACATGAATGCAATACTCTAAGGACTAGTTTGGAAAGGAGTTTTGATAGGCAATCATTTGTTTGTCTGAAATTCAAGTTTTACAATTTGCATTCCAAATTTGCCTACCTCAGGAAAGAAAGCTTTCATTTATTCTATGTAATCCATACTGATGCATAAGATAACTTTATACTGCAGATTCTAGATGTGTAAAAGTATGAGATTCCTTTAAACTAACCTGCTTAATTACTGATGGAAATACAGGCTATGGTAGGAGAGAGTGGACTGCAGGGTAGCTATTAAAGTGTTCACCATGTTCTCACAGCTTTAGTGGAATGCAATGTTTCTGAAACAGTATTTGCTAGCATAATGTAAATATCTAGCTAAAGTTGAAGGAACTGGACAAAAAACATTGGTAGGTTAAAAAAAGAGCTAAGCAATTATAAAAATAATAGCCATATTACTCAGAAGAAAATAGTAGGTACTATAGGTGTTGGGTTTTGAAACTCAAGCTAACAAAAGACAGTGTTTAGATGTCATGTTGGAGGGCTGAGAGTCTTGGTGATAAAAGTGCCCAGATTTTTTTCCTTTATCCTGACATTTCCTTTGTTCTAACATTTTCCATCCCAAGTGGCACAAGAAGAAATTGGTAAACCACTGGTATTGCTACAGGGGAAGGTATTGACCAAGACTGAAAGTTTTTTTCAGTCAGTGTTGCCTAATCCACCCTTTCTTTAATTATCAGTCACACTTCTTTTTATTTCAAAATGTTTTTCCATTCTTGTTATTGGTATCATACACCTCCTAGTACAATTTTGTAAGAATTTCCATGCATTTTTTAAATTTCTGCTTTCAAATTAATAAAATTTTTCCTTTGCATCAAATGTTCACTGTCCCCTTGCAGAGACAGAAGTTTTAAGTTGCTCTCAGCACAAAAGCTATCATGGTCCTGTGAACATCTGCAGGCAAAATGAGGCCTTTCTTGTTCAGGATGGGGCTAAAGGTGGTGGCCAGGAAAGAGCTTGTATCCCTAGTGGCCGTGGGATGGCCAGAAGAGTAGACATGCCGTATAGGATGATCATGAGGGAAAGCAGGCTGAAAGGAAGGCTAGAACAGTGTCTGGACAGCTATATATATATATATATATATATGTATAAACAGAAATGAGAGCGGCAGAAAGATGCCTAAGAACAGCCATGAAAATACGGGAGGCAGGAGAGGGGCAGAGAGCTTGGGGTTAGGGCATCTGGAGTGTGGGTGGTGGAATAAAGCCTGACATCCACTAAAATGAAATGTGTGTGGCTGGCATGGCCTAGGTGAGGCAGTTAGTGTGCTCTCGGGGCGTAAGGCAAGCAACACTGTGAGGCTCAGGATCAGTTTGTTGTCCACCAGGATTCTCAGGTCCTTCTCTTCAGAACTGATTTCCAGCCAGGCAGACCCTGGCCAGTGCTGCTGCTGGGATTATCCTCCCCATATTCAGGATTTCACATTTTCCTTTGTTGAACTTCTTGAGGTTCCTGTCAGCCTATTTATCCAGTCTGTTGAGGGCCCTCTGGATGGCAGCATGGCCCTTCAGCGCATCTGCCACTCCTCCCAGTTCTGTATCATCTCTAGCTGTGCTGAGGGCACACTCTGCCCCATTGTTCAGGTCACTAATGAAGATGTTAAACAGTATTGACCCCAGCATTGACTGCAGGAGTATACCACTAGTCAGTGGCCTCCAAGAGGACTTTGTGTCACTGCTAACCACCCTCTGGACCACTTTTATAGCCTTTGCTTTCTGCCTGTAGGCCTAGTTTTGCAATTACACTGTTTTTTTCTCCCCTAATTTCACCTCCTAAAATGTGTTCATAGAGATACCATGGTTGAAAACCTATACTTTTTAACTTGGGCTAGACAAGGTCTGCAGCTGCTTGACTAAACTGAAAACTAAACTGCAGAAGGCTGTGAGGGAAAAAGATGTAAGGAGGGGACGCAAGATGTGAGTGGAGAGTGTAGACATGAGATAAAAGATGAAACACAAAGGAGACAGAACTGGGGGGCAGGAGGAAGCTGCCTAGCTTGACAAAGTACAGAAATGAACGGTAAGAAATGGCCATTTCTCTAGCTCCTGAAGAACAGATTTTAAGGGGCACATGAGGTGATGAGCAGTCTTGTGTGACGTTTTAGTTTTATTTTGAGCATCATGTAGCTATAGGCAGCTTCAGATTCCATACAGAAAACAGGAGACAACAATATTTTATTAGAAATCTCCTGGTTTGAAAGTCCACTTTGTGATGCATTCAAGTTAAGTTGTCTGCTTCCATGCACTTGCATTTAGCTTATAGTACTTTCCAGAGTCTATCAGTATATCACATATCTATGCACTTTCATTTGTGTTCACCAGTTTGAAGGAACCATTGGAAAAAAATAAACACATAATGAAACAAAGTTAAGCTTCCCTGTAAGAACTGAAGAATAAGCAGCAATGTCATGTAAAGTGTGTGTGTCTTCAGTAGGAAACAAAATCCTCTTCTGTACATCCCTTGAGGATTTTAGAGAAACAGGGAATAAAGTTGGCTGTAGTACAATTATTATTCACTGGAAATAAAATCACTTGAATACAAATTATAGACCATTACTTTTCAATACATGAAAGAGGTTGATTTTTAATGTAGTTCAATACCTCATTTAATATTTTTAATCATTTTTGGAAAACCTTCAATATCTTGATGCAAACTAAAGCTTATAATTTTTAAAAAATTGTTTTAATGAGAATAACTTGGATAGGCCTATATGTAGAAAGGTAGCAGTTACTCGTTTGGGAATTTAATCTTTAGGAGCCAGGTTCATCAGTATTAATTAGAATCTATACCCAACCTCCTGGTCCTTCCAAAAGTATTGTACTGCTCTATAGAAATGATCTCAAGTACTGTTATTTCACATTTTGAACTACTTAGAATTATATTGCTGTAGGTAAAAACCTTCCATACTATATAGAAGGGAAGAGAAATATGATCCCGGGGTACAGAGGAACAGAGGCAGGAATATCAAGTACCTCTCTTTTCCAAAATTTTGTTATGAGTGAGACACTAAGAAAAACCTAAGATAGAAAATCATATTCTTTATAACTGAGTTCTGTTTTTTTTAATTTCATCTTATAGACTGCATGCTGCTTTCCTTTATTACTTTGAAGAAGCCTTACCTATTGTCCTTTGCTTACTTCTCTAAGGGTTATGGAGCAAGGAAATTGAGGTTGTATTCAAGAATGTCTAACAGTCTAATGGTAAAAAGGAAAGAGTTTTGTTAAATTTTGGAACATGTTTATTTGAGATGTAGATAGGGTCATCATGAGGACATTCTTATTCCACTCCACAGAGTACTTACACAATTTCTGCAGCAGAAGTAATGCACAGTAGATTAAATGTTACTTTTTTTTTTCCCATTTTTGCCCTGGCCTTACTCAGGCAAATTCCTGTTTCCCTGGCTAAGATACTCTCTGCAGTCATTCTGTTTCGAGTGGCTATATATAGCTATCAGCATCTGGCACATGCCTAGCAAGTGTTCTTTTAATCTGCAATCTTTTTCTTGCCTACCAGTTCTATTCTCATATATTAATGGAAAGCAAAAAACCAAAAATTCCACAACTCTTTCCTCCGCTTATTTCCTCCCTCTGAAAAAATCTTCCCAAATATGGACTTAATATTAGTAATTTTATTCAAAACCAGAGTCTTGTATAATAAGTAGTTCCATTCCAGTTTAAAATTGAAGGTGGAAGTTCTGGTGTGCAAGAAGTGCAGGTACACCTCATTTGACAGCAGAAGCTGCAGTGAACTAAATTGGGAAGATTGACATGATCGGTGCATGCTTTTCCTGTAGATACCACATATATCTCTACATATATGTAGAAGCAGCATCTCACAAGAAAGGATGAAGTTTTAGAGAAGATCTGAGCAAGAGCTTTTTCCCAGAGGCACAATGCCACCTTCCCCTTGCTGAACTGCTTCCCCTCTTGAACTGTTGCAAGACTGGGAGTTGAATCCAGGTTTTACTTCTCTGCCTCCCGGGGTGTTCAGTTCTGTTGCAGAAAGGGAGAAATGAAAACAGAAGAGAAGTTGAAGATGCTTTTAGTTAAAAAGGGAGAGAGAGGATGAATGCATTAGCAAAAAGGTCCAGAGTTCTTCTGGCACCATTCTAGGATGTGCCCAAAAGAGGCTGGAGACAGAATTAAGTGTTGATACTCCTCCACCACTTATCAACGTTATTGAAGAATTGCAGTGCTTGAGAAGGCAGTTAGCAATCACAGCACTTGAGTACTGTAAGCATGAGCCAGTTGTACATGCTTTCTTTCCCAGATGTTCATGGGAACGAGTTACCAAGCTGCATTTACAAGAAGACACAGCTCAATTCATCCCTGTAGTGGTACCGCTGACCTTCCCACAAATACAGCGTGTTTTCCCACGTTAAACAGGAAGAACTGGACAAGAAGAGCAGTGTGGTGCAGAGATCCCTGCTAATCGTGGGTTGTTCAGGACCTTTGAGTCTGCCCGTGGGAGGGCTGTGCATAACTGCCGGGGTTTATGGAGGAGACTTCACCAGACTAGGACTGCAAAGAAAGGGTGTATTAAATAGAGAGCGGCGTTTGGAGCGCTGTGAACAGGCACCGCAGAGACCACACTGTGCAGAGATGGATTTTCGGTGTCGTTTTCAAATTGTGACCCAGGCCTCTGCTTCCCTTGCCTTCTGCAGTTGCTGAGGCCACAGCGACTGGGTGTGCAGGTCTTTTCACTCAACACAGTGGGTCAAATCCCTCCACTTATTCTTTCATGTCAGCTCTTGTAGAAGGAAGATCCTGTCTTGACACCTTTACCTGACTTTCAGAGTTTCCTAGGTTTACTGTTTCTACCCTCAGTGAAACAAGTTTCTTTTCCCTTTTGAATTAAATACCAATGTATTTTTTTTTTTCTCTTTCTGGAAAAACACTAGCTAAAGTTATCTATAGCATTTTGAAAATAAAGGATTTATTTAGATAAAGCCTGAAGTTTTCTAAATAGATTGATTACCATATGGTATGCACTATGCATTTGTTGCTATAGTGAATCACTTGTTATTCCTCATTGTTTTTCACTGCTAGGGTAACGATCATCAGCAAAAAATCTCTGGAAACGGGATGTAAACTTATGATTGTTAAGGGAATTCCTTAATGGATGCACCTGACTTTTTGAAAGTTTTCCCCAAGGTTGATTTTTCCAATTATTGAAAAGAATATTTTGAGCAGTTCATTGCATTCTCTTATAAGTCAAATCTCCCTTTGATAAAGCTGGTCTTTCCATCTTTTCAAAAGTTAGGAAAGTATCCACTTGTGAGATAATGAGAGCTCATTGAATGTAAGAATATGCTTTATTGTGATTATTTCCCCCCCAGTCAAGTGGATGGTTAGGTTTATGAATCAGCTCTAGAGCTGATAGAGGAGTGCTGCATGGAAGTGTCCACAGCCCTGTATAATGGCTTATTTTGTTCCTTTTGTTAAGCACTGAAGTTCTCAATGAAGGAAATAGCATTTTAGAATTACAAAAGCAGTTTTTAATTGCACATTTTGTCTGATTTTTTTTTAAAAAAATCCATCATAGTGCTTATGATTGTGATAACTGGATGTAGTAAAAGATCCTCCCTACCAGAAATAAAGTAGTCTAATAGATCTCCTTCATGAAATGTGTCTCAGAAGATATGTGGCATTGCTGTCACTTTTCCACCTCTGGCCCTGTTAACACGGATTGCTCCCAGGCTTCTAAGAGTATTAAGGAGTTGGAGAAACTGGCCCTTCTCTGGCTGTGGCTGCAGGAGCTGCACTCTGCAGCACAGTGCTCCATGCTGCAAGCACATGAAGCTGTCCTCGGTGTGAGGCTTCGGCTGAGCATCTCCTCCCCATCTGCTTTGTGGCTCCTTAAACAAAGGAGTGCTTAGAAAGGGTTAGGGTATGGACAGAGAGCAAAGGTGGGCTTGCTGTAGATTTCAGATTACCAGTGAAATATCTAGATGCACCCTGCTTCTCAGACCTTACATTGCACTGCACTGGAGCATTATATTGATGGGCTGTCAGGTATGGAGTTGAAACCCTTGTTACTCCTGCAGAGCAGTTTTTAGTGCCAATTCACATTCACCTTTCCAATAATTATATCAGGGTAGAGCATTTCTGTCTCCTCTGTCTTCACAGCAATCTACAAGAGATCATATAGGATGGAAAGATGGTTTAAGGTATTTTAAAGTATTTTTTAATATCCCTGAGAAAATATTTTACTGCTTTGTTCTGTAGTTTCCCCAGTATTTCACAAATCAGAGTGACATGAAACTGTCACCACTGAACATACTCATGGGGGTCAGTTATGACTGATGAGCAAGAGAACCAAAGGAAAATACAGTGAGCTTCAGAGATCACTGTTAATTCCAGCTAAATAAATAATGTGTAGATGCCACTTGATGTGTAAGGTTAAAGAGGTCAGACCTCCAGTAATTGTTGTAAATGCATCCAGCAAGGCCAGAAGCAGTTAAAATCTTTACTGTTGGTCACATATGCACTTACAGTAAATGAAGACAAATATACTCTTAAATATCTGCATGTAACATACTTTATTCACCCTGCACATCGTAAAGTTGTCATTTCTGTTGCACTTCTGAATATGGAAGATCTATCCCTATGGTATCACAAAATAGCTTCCTAGAAAAGTAATTAACAGAAGCCTTTTTTTTTTTTTTTAAGTTCAGAAAAGATAAATAACATAGACGTCTGATTTCTTGTCACTCTTGGTTAACTTTGTATGAAAATGGATAGCTTCCAAATTAAAGAAGGCACCAGCCGGTCTGGAGAAAAATGCATCTGTAAAGAAATGTGTACATTACATATTCATGTAGTTCCAAATCTCTCAATTATATTTTATATGTAACAATCACATGTTCTGGAATACGATACCTTTTTCTGCTTCATGAGTTAAAACCAGCATGCCAGAGAAGCTGATGTTGCATGTTACACGGTTTAGGATAGGCATTTCCTCTCCCAAATTCCCTCATACATGTCCCACTCTCTTCCCTTCCCACCAGTGTGTTTCTCTGAGCGATGGAGGCTTGGTGTGAAGTGATTTTACACCATGTTTTATTCAGAAGATAAATACACAAAAAGCATTCAGGCCAGTGAGCCACAGGGTCAGGAATACTAAGATCCAGCATTCTCTCTGAACCAAAAATTGCTATTCATATTCCTCTGCATTTACTGCATATGGCTGTAAGGGAAGCTTGTGTAGCTAGAAAGAGGAAAACCAAGAGTATGTCTTGTTAACTTTTATCACTAACACATGTTTGAGGAGAGATCACATTTAAAACTCTTTCTACTTTGTAACTATTTTGGAATGAGGTGTTGAAGGTGATGGGATCTTTTCTTTTTCTTTTTCGTTCTAGAGATTATCAGTATTCAAATACCAGTGGTGTAACCTATTGTTAATCAAATTTTGCATTTATTTAAAGCTAGTTGTACAGCTGCATTCAGATGCAGAGGCAGGTACAGCTTTATATGATTGCCACAACTTCTCGACCTGAGGTAGAAAAGGGGAACACAGCTGCAAGATTATTAATTACAAATGTGATCAAAACCAATATTAATACAAAGTATATAAAATGGCCGTGACTTGGCAGTTATGCATTATTTTCTAAGAGGCCTTCTCTGATTTTAATTACAATCTCAGGGACATCTGATACAAGAAAACATATTGTCAGAGACATCTGATACAAGAAAACATATTAACTGGTTAATTTCTAATTTCATGGAAGTAGCAGTCCACAGCGTAAGTGTGCTGTCTAGAAAAAAGGCATGAGATAGAGGACCTAGTGCAACGTGAGAGAGACAGTTTGAAAAATAGCGTGAGCAGATAACTAATGTCTGTCTTGCATCAAATTGCAAATGTTTAGCCTGCAGGAAAACTTAAACATACATACATAGAGAGGACATGGGAATGAGCTCAGCTCCGTAAGAGTGGAGGAATCTTGAGAAAAGAATTACGTAGAAGCCTAAAGAAAGAAGAATGAAAGTATGCTTTGAGAAAGCCACCAAAAAGGAGGGTTTAGTCACGGTCTAAATCTTTGTCCTCATGGGAGGACCAACTGCAATGTGAGATGGACAATTTGAAAAATACCATAAGCAGCAATTGTAATTTATGTTAGAGTCTGCATTCAAGATCTTTCATTAGCTTAGAGGTGGCTGAGCAGTCACTAGAACTTTTTGCTGCAGTGTGTTTGTTCCCATGAGGAAGCCTTTGGGAGCACACTTCCTTCCTGTGCAGTTCTGGTCCCAAATAAGAATGAACCTATAGCCAGGGGACAACCTGACAAAGAGTCGAACTGCATGACTTGTCATCTCCCATGAGGACAAAAATTTAGATGGTGGCCTTCACCCTCTTCACAGATGTGGTATCGCTGTCATGGGAGGAAAATGCACTACCCATCTTCTTCCATAAGCATTATGGCAATAGGCACAAAGCTGGTCTGGGGTATAGATGCAGCTTCAGTGGGAGGTGAAAGAGGCAAAACCTCACACTCACATAGGGTGTGCCAAATGTCTGTGAACAGCCTGTACACGGAGCTGAAATCTTCTGAAACACAGATGCTCTTCTTTTATTTTCCCTGCTTCTGATAATACCTGGTTGCTTTCTCAACAATAACCCAAAACCACTGTGGTTTTTACTGCTGTAATCTGTTCCATTCAGGAGTTTCAAAGCTCTTCATAAGCATTAGTAACAATTCTGAAAAGAAGATACTGAATCAGGTTAGAGAGGAGTTAGCCAAGGTGCAGGTGGGTGGGGACACCATTCTCAGTGGCACCACCAGCTGCTAAGCAGCAGACCAGGCGTGCTCCCCTTGGCCCCTTTTGCCAGCGGTCCAGGCTGAGGGACCAGGTGGAAAGTTATGTGGGAGGCTGGAGTAGAGGACAGGATGGCCCACCTGGATCACACACCTTAACCTGTCCTCAGACCAAAGCTGGAGACCCTACTGGCCACAACAGAAGTTAGTACAGAAGCATGAGTAAAGGTTTCTTGCTAAACTCTGAATTAATGTTCATCACTCTGTTTCTTCCTATAATTTAGGTCACTTGAGGCAGAGTTCCTGAGTGACTATGTCCCTTACAGTTTACCACTTCCATCTGAGTTATTCATTGCACATGCTCCACTAGAAATTTATAGGATTTTGCCATTGCACTCAGTAGTAGCAAGATCTGGGTTTGACAAGGCTGAACATTTCTTTTCTATGTTGTATGAACTTTCTTTGGTCAAGAAAGTCTTGTTTGAGGGAAGACCATTTTTTCTCTTCAACCTTTCTTTGTTTTGTTCCAGAAATGGAGATGTGATACTTCTGGTTGTTTTTCAACATAATTATTACTTTGGGGAAAGTCAGCAGCAGTAATACAGAATAACAATTTGTGGCAGAAGGTGGCATTTGAATTCAGAAATTCTATGCTGTGGTAAACTATTAACTTCAGCATGTATCTTTAGAGCATCAAAGGAGCTTCTTGACCAGTCAGTGGTGCTTGAGTCATTTTTTCTCTCTTGTAATTAAAGTTTCTAGCTCCCTGTTCAGAAGCAGCTTCCCCACCAGCTCTTCAGTGAATAAATCTACGTGAGTGATTTCCTGACAGTTGTACATTAGGAATTATGGCATATCCTTGCACATAACTTACAGAACTATCTCAATACACAGAGACCGTAAAACATGCCGAATGGGGATTTCTCAGATATGCTAATTGCTGCTATATAAAGAGCACGGGCTGAAGAGCTGACACAGAGGAAGTCAAGTAAAAAGTACCTGCCACAAATCTTTGAAGGTTCACAGAGGAGTGAATCCTGCTGCTGCCGCTTCACGGCAGAGCTCCACTGAGTGAAGCCTTTGCAGATGAGCGAGCTCAGGCACAGAGGGTGGCTGCTGCCTGCAGACCAGCGTGGTGGCCAGACAGGGACTACCATGGGGCTCTGCTGCCCCCGGGAGCTGCTGTTGGCATCAGAGTTCCAGCACAGCTGGCAGTGTACCAGCATAGGAGCAGTTCCTGACTTCTCAGCTCTTCAGTGCCTGGCTGCAGTGCCCAGGGCAGGTGTTTGTCTGTCCTAAAGCAGACCCAAATGCAGGCATCATTTATTTGTCTTGAAATGGACTAGGTCACATTTCCTGCTCCCATCTTCTCATCTATAAGCTTGGCTCTCAAAGCCATAGTTTTCCTTAAAATTAATTTTTGTCTGTTCAGAGCATGGGCTGCTCTGCCAGGGGAGGTTTAGATTAGACGTTATGAATAATTTCTTCACCAAAAGAGTTGTTCAGCACTGGAACAGGCTACCCAGGCAAGTGGTGGAGTAGCTATCCCTGGAGGTACTTAGAATACCTGTAGATGTGGCAGTTAGGGGTCGTGATTTAGTGGTGGACTTGGCAGTGCTGGGTTAATGGTTGAACCTGGTGGTCTTGAAGGTCTCTCCCAACCTAAACGATTCTGTGATCCACTGTCTCTTCTGTGAAGTTGAAGTTTGCCATTCAGTGACAGGAAGATGCTGTCCACATAAATGAACCTCAGTGGTTTTTTTTCAAATTTGTACTAAATTGGTGTCCATGCCAAACTTTGCAAATGTGCTCCATGTTTGTAGAGCACCGCAAAAGAATTTACAACATAGAGGAGGAGATATGGTTCAGCAAATGTGCTGTAACTGTGAGTTATACTCTTGTAGCTTTTGTAAATGATACCTTTTATGCACTGACTACAGATAGATATTTTTGCAGTCAGCGGAATGGGGCTGGATCACTGAACTCATTTTAAGTAGGCCATTAAACATCATTGCTTAGTACTGATTTTTAGCCGTTGCACTTCAGCCTTTTGACTCAGGTTGACCTGTCAGACAGAAATCTGAAGTGCTGCACCCCAGCAGCTAACAGCTGCTCTGCTCCTTCTACTGATACACCTCTACACCTTTTTTTAAAACAAGTTTTCTGTACTATCCGTGGAATGAGTGTCCTACCAAACAAAGATAATAATTAGTGCAGAAAGATGAAACCAAATAGATATTATTCAATAATTTTAATATAGAATACTTTTAAAAAATAAAGCAAGGAGACAAACCAAACAATATAGAAAGGAAATGTGCCTTTGCAGGCCCCGTGGGAAGTTCAGCTAATGAACTGAAGAGCATCAGTTTGTGGAAAGGCAAGAAAGTCTGCCTAATTTAAATACATAAATTCAGCTATTTGCCTCCTTATTTTAAAATCATGGGTCTGGGCATGATCACATAATACGAACAAAGTAACTTCATTGCAGCCTGTGTTGTTTGAAACACCAAGCAAAATAAAATTAACTTTGAAATGGCAAATTGTAATGCTATTAAAAAAAAGTCTCCTGCCTTCCGGGTGTGACTATCTTTTAAATGTGGTGATGTCACCCTGTGAGCTGTTAAGCCGTTTGTTATCAATGAACAGGCTGTGCATTTTCTAATGATTACTGTGGAGTTGAAAAAGACTCTATAATGTTCCTTCAGTTTGTTCATCATTTTTGTTTGATAATTGTCCTAAAAATCAATGACAGCTACTGAGTACAGAAATTTGATTGAACCAAGTATAAATATAGGCAGCAATTTAGGCTGTTCTTACTCAATAGGAAAATGTCTTTGGATAATAAGTGGATTCCTATCTAAATTCATGAGTTCCTTTTATGACATTTTGGGTTAAGCCTGAAATAGATTAATCTTTTTCTGATAAAGTTGCATAAGCTGTGATTTCTCCGGTGACCACATTTAATTGGATATTAAATAAAGTGCTTATCTTTACACCAACAGGTTTTATAGGCTGTTTTTCCCCTCCCCCCCCGCTCCGAACAGTATTTCACAGATTAAGTAACAAGTAGTATGCACACACAAACAATTATTGATTAAACTGTGATATACTCAGATTAAAAATTAGACTGTCTTGATTCAGGTTGGCTTTTGAGGTGCATGACTGCAACTGAGCATTAAATGCACAGGGTAGAGGGTAGCTGCAGGGTGGTGCCAAAAGCTGTGAGGACATGTCAGGTCTGTGTACTCTTCCTTCCCCACATATTCTTCAGCAAATATATGGCAGGATGGTTTTCTGGTGGATTTGACAAGAAGCTTAAATTCCTGATAATGTTTTTGAAAAGCTTGAGGTCAGGATTCATTATGCAAGGTGCTGTACAAGCACATGGTGAGAGGTATCCTGCGATAGAGCCTATCAGCCCTGGAAAGGCAGAGGAAAGGTTAACAGAAGCCTGGAAAGTAAATTAGCTTGTCACACCTGAAGAAAGGAGATAGGGACAATGCTGAGAGAAGTACCGAAATAGAAAAATATAGGTGGTATTTGAGAGAAGGAAGACTTAATAGGGTGAGCAAAGACCACACTTGGGAGGAAGAGCGAGGCAAGGATGAGATGGAGCAGGTGAAGCTGAAAGCACAGCCTGGCTGGTACAGGAGGCGTTCATCTGGTACTGTGCTTGCTGGAGAAGGTAGACCAACAAAAGAGCTCCAAAGGGGCAGGAGATAGTTAGGACTCACTGCATTTCCTTTAATGATAATGAGGGACACTCTTCGGAGCTGCAAGGACACTTCTGTCCCAGAGAAGAGTAGGACTTTGAAGGAATCTGGCTGGAATCTGGCTTGGGTGTATGTGTGACTTTGGTGGAAAGAAATACAGCAGCTGTGCAGAGTAAGACAGGAGGGGAACCACCAGTGTGAGCCAGAGGCCTTACAGAGGGAGGAAATAAATGAAGACATTTGTGTTGAGTAAGCTGTGCTAAACCAAATGATGTGCAGCTCATGCTAATTGCCATTTTTTTGCCACTGGTATGACATATTGTGAATGTGAGAACAAACTGATGCCTCCCTATGTAATCAAGCCTACTTTTGACTTTCTGCGCATGGAACTGGCAGCCCTCTGATAGTATTTTGTTGTTTGTCTCCTCATATGTGGATCAACAGAATTGCAGTAGTGCTCTGCAGCCAGCTCAGAAGCTGGGACAACCTTTTCCTGGTGGATTTATTTTGACTTTGGCAAGATCAGCCAGGAAGAGGTGTGGTGGAGGCTTTTTTTTTTTTTTTCCCCCAAATAAAATTTACTCGTTGCACAAAACGTGTCATTGTTCCAGAGCTGGTGTCAGACTTGGAAATTCTAATTGCTCTCTGAAGGCAGCTCACTTCCTACAGCAAGTCAGCAGAGACAACCTTTTCCTGGTGGATTTATTTTGACTTTGGCAAGATCAGCCAGGAAGAGGTGTGGTGGAGGCTTTTTTTTTTTTTTTCCCCCAAATAAAATTTACTCGTTGCACAAAACGTGTCATTGTTCCAGAGCTGGTGTCAGACTTGGAAATTCTAATTGCTCTCTGAAGGCAGCTCACTTCCTACAGCAAGTCAGCAGAGGCTG